>NW_028318400.1:2682500-2820000 GCF_062004578.1 Staurois parvus | reverse complement strand
ACCACTTGCCTACCAGGCACTTATACCCCCTTATTTACCAGGCCAATTTTCAGCTTTCAGCGCTGCCGCACTTTGATTGACAATTGCGCGGTCATGCAACATTGTACCCATATGACATTTTGATCATTTTTTTCTCACAAATAGAGCTTTCTTTTGGTGGTATTTAATCGCCACTGGGTGCTTTACTTTTTGCGCTATAAATAAAAAAAGTGCAAAAAATTTGAAAAAAAAAAAAAGTTTCTTTGTTTCTATTATAAAATTTTTCAAACAGGTATTTTTTCTCCTTCACTGATGTGCGTTGATGAGGCAGCACTGATGGGCACTGATAGGCAGCACTAAAGGGCACTGATAGGCAGTACTAATGAGGTGGCACGGATAGGCGGCACTGATAGACAGCACTAATGAGGTGCCATGGATAGGCGGCACTAATATGCAGCACTGATAGGCGGCACTGATAGGTGACACTGATGATGGGTACTGATAGACGGCACTGACTGGCATCACTGCTGGGCACTGACTGGCGGCACTGACTGGCACAACCGCTGGGCACTGACTGGTGGCACTGACTGGCAGCACTGCTGGGCTGCACTGGTGGGTGGCACTGGTGGGCAGCACTGGTGGGTGGGCACAGGTGGGTGGGCAGGCACAGGTGGGTGGCACTTCTGGGCACAGGTAGGTTGCACTTCTGGGCACAGGTAGGTTGCACTTCTGGGCACAGGTAGGTGGCACTGCAGAGTGGCACAGGTGGGCGCACTGCTGGGCACAGGTGGGTGATCTGCTGGGCACAGGTGGGCGGAGCTAGTGGGCGCACTGCTGGGCACAGGTGGGTGGAACTTGCGGGTGGCACTGCTGGGCACCGATCATCAGGGCACTGATCATCAGTACCCTGATGATCGGTGCCGATCCCCGCTCTGACAACTGCCGGTTCTCGGCAGTACTTTCCTCACGATCTGACAGCGTGAGGAAAGTGCAGCCGAGAACCGGCACTTGCATTTCCCTCTGATCAGCGTGTCATTGGACACCGCTGATCACATGGTAAAAGGCCGCTGTGATTGGCCTTTTACCACATCACGTGATCAGCTGTGTCCGTAGGACACAGCGATCACGGAGATCGCCGGGGGCGCGCAGGAGAGCGCGTTCTGGGAGGACGTCATATGACGTCCACTCAGAACTGGCCGGCCGCAGTGCAGCCGTCATTCGGCTATCTGCGGTTGGCAACTAGTTAAGGTAATATCTGAAAACCTATCTCTTCAGCTAAGCCTATCCTGCCCTCAGCTAATAATGGAATCTTCTGTTCCTCCTACCAGTCCATCCCCCACAGTTATTACCTTTTGTACCACTAGCCCCTCCCTCTTAGATTGTAAGCTCCAAGGGTCAGGCCCTCCTAACCCTCTTGTATTGAACTGTATTGTTGCTGTATTGTCTCCCGTTATATTGTAAAGCGCTGAGCAAACTGTTGGTGCTGTATAAATCCTGTATAATAATATAACAATAAGAGTGGGGGGGGGGATAGAACCACTAACAGAATTTCAATGATGTCGGTGAAACCTACTGGGGAGATTAAACCTTTTGATTTGTCCTGGCAACAGTGAGGGATGGCGAGGGCAAAATTTTAACCAGAACAGGGATAGAAAACTTATGACGGGCAAACATATTCTACTAATAACTGTCTGAAACAGGATTCCCCCTCACTACGAGAGATTTCCTATCACTTTGTGTTATCCGCAGAACAAGAAGTAAAGGTAGTTTCACCCACTAGGGCATAGATGGCAAAAGACACCTGACGGAGGTTTTAATCATTCCCTTTTCTATCCAGCATAAAAAAGGCTTGGATTTAGATATACTATAGAGTGATTCTAAAGTCAAAATTTTTATTTGATTACCACTTGCCCTCCTGAGGATTTACCCCCCTTCCTGACCAGGCCATTTTTTGCGATACAGCACCGCGCTACTTCAATTGACAATTGCGCAGTCATGCAATGCTGCACCCAAATGAAATTATTTATGCCTTTTTTTTCCCACAAATAGAGCTTTATTTTGGAGGTATTTGATCGCCTGTGAATTTTTTTTCTTTTTTGCTCAATACACAAGAAAAACCCAACAATTTTGAAAAAAAAAACAAACATGTTATACTTACCTGCTCTGTGTAATGGTTTTGCATAGAGCATCCCCAATCCTTTTCTCAGGTACCCCTTCAGTGCTCCTGGATCCTCCCCCCTGAAGAGTGCTCCCATAGCAAGCCACAGGCTATGGGGGCACTTGCGCCGACTCGCTCCCGAGCCCTGCTCTGTGTGGGCATTGACACACAGAGTGTGCCTCAGCATCGCCCCCCCACTGATTGACAGCAGCAGGAGTCATTGGCTCTCTGAGCCAATGAGGAGGGAGAAAGCCGAGAGAGCCACTATTCTTGTGCACTACCACTAGATAGATATTGGGATCAAGTAAGTATTTACTGGAGCTTGGAGAGAAGCTGCATGCAGTTTTTTTTTACCTTAATGCATACAAAGCATTAGGGTAAAAAACCTCCTGCTTTTAAAACCACTTTAAATTTATCAGTGATATTTCACAGGAACATGGATCCTCTAAGTAACTTGAATTACAATAGACTAAATTTATGTTTGCTTGTTAAAGTTTCTATACAGCATATTTCCAGTACTTTACAAAATAGTCTCAAACCTTATACCAATAAACAAAAGGAACAGCATACCAGCAAACCTGCAAACCTCACGCATAAATATTCAACTAATTTATTACAGTAAAAGTAAAGGTTAAAATAACTGGAGAGCCTGTTACATGGACTACAGACCTAACACCTGCCGAGCCGGAAATTACCCAAAAGACTAGAAGCCCAGGTCCAGAGCTGTTAAACCACCTCCCTCCCTCCTGTCCACATCAGATATAGCACACAACCAAAGTTAAAAATAACACAAATGTGGTACAAGTAAGCATAAAAGAATTAGAGCATGACATGTTTGATCTAGAAAGAATAAATACATTTTGTTTCTCCAAAAATAAATGTGCTGTAAGCTGATTATTGCGATTTCTTTTGCTGTTCAATAGTAATAATACAAACCTAACATTGTGTTATTAAAGCCAAGTTAGTAAAATACTAAACACAAGAACATAACACTTCATTACAAGAATTTACTAAAGCTGAGACTAAGCTTACCACATATTGTTGGAGCTTCGAAATACTTAAAGAAAATCAATGTCATACCGTTGCAAGGGAAAAAGAAGAATACATAATTGCTTAGGCAGTAAGATAGATTATACTTTATTTTTAGAATACAACCATATAAACTCTTGCTGGCTGATAATGACAAGTCAAATCCTCTCCAAGAGAACAAAGGAAACATGATTTACCTGTGGACTGCAATGCTTTTATCACAAACAGATAATATAATGATGTACCTTTTGCAAACAAATATAGTTGACATAAAATGTTTCTGATTGAAAATGAATAATAGATTTATCACATGATGTATCTAGAAGAAATCTGTCACATAAACTGAACGTTTTCCCCTACCTATGATATATAGTTTTGCCTTTTTAATTGCAATCTTTTTTTTCTTTAAGTAAACATTTTGTACTTTATAAGAAATATACAATAGTTTTGTATGCGTTTTTCTTTCTTTATTTACTATGGTAGGAAATAAAAAATACGTTTTTATTTCACTGCCTATTTTCTTTGAAATGTAATTCCACTTTTTTGAGAAACAAACAATCCCTTCTGAGAGATTTATGACAATTTCAAGGGTTTTAAACTTAGTTGCAGATTCCTAACTTTTCCAGCTCTGAAGAAGTAATGGCTTGTTTTATCATGTCCTTTGCAGAGTGAATCTGATGGGAGGGTCTGGTTCATTTTAATCACCTGTTGCATTCCCTGTGTTTTTGATAAGGAATACTGCAGCATCACCATACATTTAGAAGTATTGAACCCTTGTGGAGTATCTCACCAAAACTGAAATTCTTCTTGCAGGGAAAGCCTAAAATTTTAATTTGTGCAAAATTCTGGGGAAAACATTGACTTTTCTGGGGTTGCTCTGTACATTAATAATTTCCAGAATGCTTCCAGGTTGCCATAATGCCTTGAATAATACAAAAAATTATAGCAGCTGCAGATTTAAAACAAAAAGAGAGGTCATTTTTATTAAGGTAATCTATTTGCCTATTTTTTCCCTATAAAGTGGATACATCTTTTAAGTAAGCAATGGGGTTGATTTACTAAAAAAGTTAAGCATGTTTCCTTATTGTAGCATGTTTCCTTATTGTATTTCATTTTCACTTATCTTGTGAATGAGATGAAGTTGTGCTTACTTCAATTATTCGGTCACATTGAAGCAAAACCATTTAAAGGGAAATTTCCCAAATGTTCAACAGCTCCATGGGATGACTATTTGCTGTTAATATTGCTGGATTGTAGTTTATTTGTCATTTGAATGATATGATGTAATGTGTATATATACACTCATCAGCCACTTTATTAGGCACACCTTGCTAGTGCCGGGTTGGACCCCCTTTTACCTTCAGAACTGCCTTAATTCTTCATGGTATAGATTCAATGGAAACATTGCTCAGAGATGTTGGTCCAGATTGACGTGCGTTACTGTTGCCTTTCTATCATCTCGAACCAGTCTGCCCAATCTCCTCTGAACTCAACAAGGCATTTTCATCCATGCAACTGCCACTCATATATTTTCTGTTTTTTTGGACCATTCTCTGTAAACTCTAGAGATGGTTGTGCGTGAAAATCCCACTAGACAAGCAGTTTTTGAAATACTCAGATTAGCCCATCTGGCACCAACAACCATGCCATGTTCAAGGTTACTTAAATCCCCTTTCTTCCCCATTCTGATGCTTGATTTGAACTTTACCACGTCTAGATGTCCAAATGCATTGAGTTGCTGCCATGTGATTGACTGATTATCAGTTTGTGTTACCAAGCAATTGAACAGGTGTACCTAATAAAGTGGCAGGTGAATGTATTTCGCAATTATGGTGCTATTTGTCATCTACGATATTCTAAAAGGTTGACAACAAAGTGGATCCTGAAGAAGCTCTTTTTAAGTGAAACTCATTGATCCACCTGTCTTCTCTCACAATTGAGTCATATGTAAATCGTAGCAGATGATCTATGTTTTTATTGTATATTGATTTTAATGTGAAAATAAAATATGTAATTTTATGGTTGATTTTCTTTTTGTTTGAACCCCCACTTCTAATTGTCCCTTGTAGGCACATGGGGAACTTTCCATTTTCTTATTAATACTGTAGAGGATGGTGCCATGCTATTTTCACCACAAGGCCCCCCCACCTACTTTGTAAAAGACTTAAAGTAACTCAGTTTCTAAAAAAACTAAACAAAAATAAACTGTAAGTGCCAATGGACTGTACCATTGATTCATTATTTTAATTTTACATGTATATTTAATTTGTCACATGATATATAGCATTTTTTTAAAAGCATAACAATCCTTAAATGTCATTATTAGAGATATAGATCCTGCTCCTCTGTGCAGCTACTTCCTCTTAGAGTGCAATCTAAGAGATAGCTGGTGTTCTGCCAGGGATCTCCTCACAGAAATTTGGGCTTAACTGCTGGCTACCCTCAGGCCCATTCATCAGATACTCAGCTAATGAGGAGGGTAGGTGCCTGTGAACAAGGGACTAGGGCATAAGAGAAGTATGCAGTACTAGACAGTTGGAAACAGCTGTTGAGGCTTCAGGTTGTGGGTGCAGAGGAGGTGCAGCAGAGGCTTGATGTTGGGGGTGCAGAGGAGGCTGAGTCTGTGGAGTTAGCTAAGGCTGGTAGCAAAGTCTGAAGAATTTGGGCAAGCCATAGATGATTCAACTTTATTTTATGCACTTATTTAATGCCACTGGTTGGAGGAAAGAATCCCTCCATCAACACAGTAAGTGTTGATGGGAAAATTCCCCCCCGCAGCAATATTTTGTTCTGCCGGCAGGGAGACTTCCCTGCCGCCAGAACATAATGATTACTGCTAGTGTCTATAGCAGCTGGCAGTAATTGCATGCAATAAATCAGACAGGCTGATTGTACTAAAGTTGATCAATGGATTGATTTCAGTACAACCTGCCTGCCCATACATGGATCAATTCTCAGCCGGTCCTTGCTGAACCAGCCAAGATTTGATCCATCTATGGCCGGCTTTGGCTGCAGATGCAGTGAAGACTAGGCTGTGAGTGCAGTGGTTACCTGGTTGCAGATGAGGTAGAGGTTTGAGGCTGCCATTGTAGCATGTTGGAGACTGTGGGGATCATAAAGGCTGAAACTGTAGGTGCAGTGGAGACTGACGCTGTAGTGAAAGTAAGACAGCGGATGTAGCTGAGACTTGAGAGTACAGTGGAGGTGCAATGGAGGTTGAGGGTGTAGAAGTGGTGCAATGGAGGTAAGGATGCAGTTGAGGCTGTGGGTTCAGTGGAGGTGCAGTGGTAGCTGAGGGTGCAGCATAGGTGCAGCAGTGACTTCAGCATAGGAAACATAGGGCTGTAATGCTAAAGCTTTTACATTGGTAGCACAGAGAATAAGGTACCGTAAATAATTTTTTCTGCAAATAAGATCGTAATTGCTCTTGCTGCAGAACACAAATGCAATAAAGGGAACCCACTGCTTGATGACTCTTCAGAAAGCAATGCCTTTAGGAGTCTGAAATCAGCACAACTTCTTACCAGATCAATATCCGCTCTTAAAAAATAACAACCAATAAAATAAGACCATGTAATAGGGCTGATTTAATAAAGAAATAGAAGCACTTCACATTGCAAACTGAATGTTCACTGAGCTTAGTGAATAAAGCAGTATTTTTAATTTCACCTACATGGTTGGGCATTCACGTTTTAACTAAACTAAGTGAACATTTCTAAGTGAGTAATCTGTACCCCTTTAGTTAATCAGTCTCAGGGATTTATGACACCAATCTTATGATTCTCCGAGATTTAGACTTCGGACCATACAGTTGAACATACAGCAACATCTGCTTTGTAATTTCCAATAAATTTACCAGCAATGGAACGGACCAATTTTAAACAAATTGTTTTCAAATTGAACAATGTTGCACGTTTATTGATAGAATTGGTTGACCTGATCAATGTCAATATGGTACATGGCCTACTTGAGAGCAGGGCATGTAATGATCCCTATTTGCCTTATGTTAATTAACCTAAAATCCCATAAGATCAAGAAATGCCAAGCGCAATGCCTTTGAACAGGGGGGAGTTAAAGCCCCATCTTACTATTAAGCTTTATTAGATGTAAAACAACCTTTGATTAAATCCATCAGGGCATTAACATGTTTGCTCTTTAATCCATTAACAATGTCATTGACTATAATTAACTTTAATCCTGGGAGAAAAAGTCTTTTCAATGGAGACTTCAATAATTCCTTCATAGATATCTCTAGGGACAATATGAAAGAAAACATATGCAAGCATAATACAATGTCATCACAGAGCTTAGCAGTGTGCAAACTGTTTTGAAGCACATTTATACTAAGACTAACAAGCCTGAAAGTGATGGCATACAACTAGAATGTAATTCATTTACTTTGTACTAGACTCCTTTTATTCTACATAATAACATTTTCAATACCCTTCTCAATGCTCCTAATTTTAGATGCTTATACTTGGATGTGATTTATGAATATAGATCTCTTTATGAAACTAATGAGACATAGTTCATTACATTTACCATGCTTGTACATTAGGCATCCTTTTCAAATTGTATTTCAGAGTTTATGTATTTTTAAATATAAAATGTTATTAGAATCCCGTATCCCATTAGCTAACACCTTTATAAATATCAAGACATGATGGTACTGTAGCAAGTAAATGAATAAACCTCCCAGTAATGTTATTACTAGGACGCAGCTAGACAGAGCTCTAATGATTTGTAGTGTGACTTCTGGAGACTAACAACCAACAAGCTCACATTAAATTTAGAATGAGCAAGTGAACACATTTTCTGTTCTCCTCGTGATACACATAAGTCGCACTTGGTTTATGCTATCTTTGTTTAGTTTTTTGTGTCTGTTCTGACATTCACTTCCTCTGTTAAGTATGCTATATGTTAGTAATGATAATTCTCTAATACAAATTGATGTGCTTTTCCATGTAGCCTATGCTGACACTATAAAGAAAGTAATTATTTGTATAATGTGATGCATTTCTGTTTCACATTAAACTCAGAATCAGCAAGTGAGCCACATACTGCAGGCTGCATCTTTTTATACCTCACACTCAGATCACTGATAATCCTGTAACAGTACCATTATTAGTATAATTTAATGTGTTCATCTAATTACAGTTGTAGTTTGTCTAGTTAGAATTTTAGCAAAGAAAACGTTTTATGGATTTTGATTTTTGCAGTTTTTTCCTAAGCACAAGATGTAGTTGGCATATCAGATAATGAGTGCAGAGATCTCAGCTGTGAGAGAAGTAATTTTGCTTGCATCGCTAATTCAGGACAAATGGTTTGATCCTCTTCTTTAACCTCCTTAGCGGTATTCCCGAGTGTAGCTCGGGGTAAAATTTGAGTACCAAGAGTGGTAATTCCGAGTTACACTCGGGCTTACCATGCTGCGTTGCTCAGGGGGTCCCTGCAGCACTTACCTTGTCCTTCGCTCCCGCGATGTGTCCCCTGCAGCGTCCCCGGCCATCTCCGGCCGATGCCGGCATCCTGCTTCCGTGTTCCGGTCCCTGTGATGTCGGGACGTACGGGCGCCGGAACCGGCGGGAAATTTGAAATTTTTAAAAAATGTAATTTTTGCTGTCATTGCTGTTTCAATGCATTTCACATATATTTTGTCCCTACTGCTTTGTCCTGTGCCCTGCCTGCATTTTGACTGTTCTTTCTGCCTGGAAACTTAGAAAAGTCCATGGCGTCCAAAAAGTGTCCCTTTACGTCAAAAGCGGTTTTAGAACAGCGATAAATAAAGTAAATCAGAACCACTTGCAGAACTGAGTGATAATGATTCGTGGGGAAATTCGTCATCGGACACTGAAAACGATTTTGCGACTTTGCTCAGCGATGTGCGAATTTGCCTCTGTATTTCAAATTTCAGTGTTTTTGGTTTGATTATATTATTGAATTAAATTTATTATTATATTAATATTTTAAAAAACTACATATTTCCATGCAAAAAAATGGTACAGCTTTCAGCACAAAAAACCGGAAAGAATCATACCGCCGAGGAGGTTAATACACTCAACCAACCTACCTTAAAGAAACATCACAACATGTTTCCAAAAAACAGATGTTCCCATCTTACCCAATGGATTTTTAAAACTTCCATTTTTTTAAAGTCTCATTAAAATAATAATTTTTGTTGTCTGCTTCTTTTTAATTGCTCATCCTTAACTCACACACCATTTAATGACAACATTGATGGGAATTGCACTATACCATTTCTCCTGATTCTTGCAGACAGTTGGTGCAGAATATTTTTCCTTCTATTTGAGCCCCAGTCCAATTTTTGTTCT
This sequence comes from Staurois parvus, assembly GCF_062004578.1. Taxonomy (NCBI): domain Eukaryota; kingdom Metazoa; phylum Chordata; class Amphibia; order Anura; family Ranidae; genus Staurois; species Staurois parvus. The sequence goes on along the minus strand of NW_028318400.1, from coordinate 2,810,502 downwards.
GATGAATTCTTGTGGGATATAAATATTTATTTTGTAAATATTACCACTTAGTTTATGGTATCTGAGGTTCCTTCTCATTTCATCCTATGTGGGACTCTTCTAGGTGCTCTTTTGAAGTTCTGCCTGGAGTCATGTTTATGCCATATTGTGAACTCCCCCTCTTTGTTATGTAGCCCCTATATCTGCCAGTTGGAACTTTTATGATCACATTTTCAAGTCAGTTGAGGAAGGGGGGGGGGAGTACTGGCTATATCAGCTTTTTCATATCTAACTTTTACTATTGTCTTTATTTACATTAATATTATTACATTATATCACATACCTGGTGGTGGAGGCCATTGGTGAGAGGGCTTCTCTTGCAGGTAAGCTCCAGACTCCCCTGAAAGTGGAACATGAGAAGTAAGGCTCAAATAAGCATGGGTCACCTTCTGGAACTATGTGCAGCAATGTTCTGACTGGAGTGTTGTCAGATGAGAAGTCCAGGTATTCAGCTGAAGTACCAGGATAGTGTCTGTAGACAGGTGGCACCCGTGGGAAGTAGCAGGTCTCACACAGGTGGACAAGAGCAAGCGTAGTCAGGAGGATAGCCAGGGCCATACACATGAAGCAGAGTAAGACAAGCCGAGGTCATATTGGTAGGCAGGCAGAAGACAGGTCCAGGTGCAAGCCAAGATGGTAACAGGTATTCACAGATGCAAGGGTTTCACAGGAACAAACACACTGGAGAGCTGAAGATCAACCAGCAATCATAGAGGGTGGCTGGCTTTCTTATCAAAAGACCATTTGGCATTAATCTGGGCTGGGAGTTTGCATGGCTATGTGTATTCCAGCATCCTCGTGCATCTGTTGTGAGCCAGCATGCATTCCTGCGGCCATGTAAGGTACTGGCAGGAATTCTAGGTCTTCATGAGCCTCTGCACCAGACAGTACCCTAACAATTTAAATGCCAAGTGAATTATTTTTATGCCCATTAAATTTCATTTTATGTGTATATGTATCATTCCATGCATGAAAAGGTAAGTTTAATACTCTGCTTATTGAGGCCCTATAATACATCATTCTCATTCAATCTGTTTAAAACCATATCCTATGTAGCGATATTCCTGTAGGGACCACTGTAGATTGGAGAGGTGCTTTCCCAAACAGTACAGAGGCAGCCAGGCATGCACCAACAGTCCATTCACTCCAGCTCATTAAACAGTTTATGGTTATCGTTTCAATATTTTTTGTTTGTAGAAACTTGTGGCAGGAGGGGGACAATGAGGAATGGGATACTCCAAAACACTTGAGCACAATTCAGCAGAGGACGCTTCTTACTTACCAGCAGTAGCACTAATGTAGGTAGACTGGACCAGTCAACAGTTCACAGCTGGCGACCATGAAGTAGTGTGAGCACAGATAAATGCTGACTGGAATAGTCAATGGTTCACAGCTGGGGACCATAAAGTAGTGTGAGTGCAGAAAAGAGGTTATACTCACTGGATCCTGGTACACAAACAGTTCATAGGTGAAACCTCTTGCAAAGCTCCCATATTCAGTCGAAAGGGCTCCAGGGGCAAAAAGTCCCCCCCCCCCTTCCATCTTCCTCACAGCTCACAGATCCATCCCAATCTCCTCAGGACTCCAGACTATTTAACAGCAGCCCAGACATAATCTGGGCAGACCTTCCCAGGAACTGACTAGAGTCTGCCTAATATTCAGGCTGGACATTTGAATTTTCCCTCACTAAGCTCTAGAAACTTCTGCTAGTTACAAGGGAAAGCAATCAAACTCTCAGCCCATGAAGCCCAAAACAGACCAGACCAAACAACCACTTTGGGAGATAATGGTTCAACTAATTGAGAATATTTCAGGGATAAAGATAGGACTGGACCCAGAAGTGTGTCTACTACATAGTACAGAGTTATCAGTAAATAAATACAAGGACTCGGGTATATGGTGCTATTTGAATGCGGCGAAGGGTCTAATACCTAAGTTCTGGCATAGATCAGAGGTGCCGAAGATAGCGGATTGGGTGGAGAGAACGAATCAGATATGTAGGATGGAGAAATTGTATTATATGCAAGAAGACAACATGGGGTTATTCACTAAGAAGTGGAGAAAATGGGAAGAATTTATGGGGAATTATATGAAGTAGCAGTGCGAGAGAGATGGAAGTATTTAAATATTTTATATTCTAGTTGGGAAAAGAGGTAATAGAACAATGCAGAGTGGGTGGGTTTATATGGGGGGAGGGAGGTCTTATTTGGGGAGGAGGGAAAAGATAGGGGGGGGCGGTAATGGGAATAAAGTTAGTATGAAATGTAATGTATGATCTGGAAATGGTTTTTGTATGAGAATAATGATGAAATATGTACTATATTTGAAAAATAAATAAATATTTAAATTAAAAAAAAAAAGACCAAACAACCACTACTCCTCGGCCTACAGAAAGAGCCAAAAACTAAATTTAGCCTAACTAGAAGGGTGATACACCTTTTTGTAGAAGCCTCTGTAGTTTTAATGTATGAAGGATGAAAAGGCAAAGCCCTCATTGAGCCCATTAGGAGCTCTTATCTTTTCTGTCTCAGTAGGCCTTGTCCAGATCACCTCTTTGAGGATCCACCTTTTTTTTTTTATCCTGAAAACCCCATATACAGTATATTACACTTGTAGAGCAGCAAATATTCAGCATAACTTGTGTTGGACTATTTATATGATCCCAAAGTGCATTTAGTTACATGTTGAAGGTTATGCTCTATCTTATGCTGCCAATATTTATTATTTAAATTGGCTTTGATTACATAGAGATATTTATTATACTTTTGGCATAGGAGTTTCATGTGTGATTGATCTTTATGAACATCATTCATCCAGGTAAATATATTAACAAAGTGATATAAAAGTTTCTTTAATGTATTTAAAGTGGTACTAAACCCATCTATTGAATGGTTTAAAAAAAACGTTACATTCCCGGCATGCTGGGGATGCTAACTGACATTTGCTTGTGTTCTCAACCAAACTTTCAAACCAACAAATGAATGGTCCCATAACTGATCACATGCAGCACCATGACAGTTACAGATCAAACAGAGGCTAACACTGCAGCTTCCTTGGCTGAAAAGGATAGGAGGGTTTAGTTCCGCCTTAAATATTAATTCAAAACAAGTTTGGCCTAAAAAAAAGTTACCCTCCGCACTGCAAAGGTTAACTGCTCATTTTGTCCAGGGGGATTGTAATAAGGCGAAATAGTTACTTTATTCCTGACTCCCGTGGGCTTTCCCCATGAACTTCAGAATGCGCCTTTTTGTAGCACTGAAAGCTGAAAAGAAAGGACAAGGATTGGCAGAATTTGTGCATAGTATAGGAATCTGGGAAATAAGGGCATTTTCAGAACCATTATCTGTCCAAGCCATGGAATGTTGTGGAAGGGAAATGTACATCACAAACAAAAAAACATTTCCCAGCACACTTTCCAGCTAGCCTGTAAACAAACCAAATTGACCCTGTCTAACATACTTATCAGCCACAAAAATAAAATATATAGTGTTGCGCTCCCAAACCTCAAATCAATATATTATTATTTGAATTTGATCTCTATTTTAAAGATTTCAGTAATTAAGAATGATGTGTACGAATAAACTTATATACTAATATTCTTATACTTTGAATTAATACAAATAATTAATGTGCATGAAAAAAATAAACTGCAAATAAATACCAAAAAATAAAATATAAAAATAAAAATAAAAATAATAAAAAATAAAAAATAAAAATAAAAATAAAAATAATGTCCCAAAAAAGTGACTTTGTGCTGGAAAATCTTCAATTTATAATGATTGGTGACTGCTTGTGAATCCTCCCTCAAGTGAAGATGTGCGCTCACCTCATAAGAAGCCTGCAATTAGGCTATATAAACTTGTGGTTCACCTCCTTTGGAACCTGCTTGTTTAGAACTCCTGCTTTAGGATATCCATGGTGTGCAACATATGCTATAGGATGAATCTCCTCTCCAGCGGGTGCAATTCGTCTATTTTTTCATCTCCATACGATTCACCACATACAAAAAAGATCTCGACATGGTGCTTTATCTTTTATATAAGTGTGACTTTTATTTGCTCAAAATATGGCACTCACATATTAGGTGTGCGGATAGTGGTAGCACTAATACAATCCAAGACCGCCGCTGATTGTCGGAGCTGTGTGCTCGTGGTCCGGCAAACCTAACCCTTGTCTTCCACAATGCAGGACATTACCTCCCTATCCTTCCGGTGCAATGGCGTGTACCCCAAAGACACACCAGAACAGTGTAAGAGAATCTTATTGACATCACCCTGGTCTAAGCACCATGACATGGTGCTTAGACCAGGGTGATGTCAATAAGATTCTCTTACACTGTTCTGGTGTGTCTTTGGGGTACACGCCATTGCACCGGAAGGATAGGGAGGTAATGTCCTGCATTGTGGAAGACAAGGGTTAGGTTTGCCGGACCACGAGCACACAGCTCCGACAATCAGCGGCGGTCTTGGATTGTATTAGTGCTACCACTATCCGCACACCTAATATGTGAGTGCCATATTTTGAGCAAATAAAAGTCACACTTATATAAAAGATAAAGCACCATGTCGAGATCTTTTTTGTATGTGGTGAATCGTATGGAGATGAAAAAATAGACGAATTGCACCCGCTGGAGAGGAGATTCATCCTATAGCATATGTTGCACACCATGGATATCCTAAAGCAGGAGTTCTAAACAAGCAGGTTCCAAAGGAGGTGAACCACAAGTTTATATAGCCTAATTGCAGGCTTCTTATGAGGTGAGCGCACATCTTCACTTGAGGGAGGATTCACAAGCAGTCACCAATCATTGTAAATTGAAGATTTTCCAGCACAAAGTCACTTTTTTGGGACATTATTTTTATTTTTATTTTTATTTTTTATTTTTTATTATTTTTATTTTTATTTTTATATTTTATTTTTTGGTATTTATTTGCAGTTTATTTTTTTCATGCACATTAATTATTTGTATTAATTCAAAGTATAAGAATATTAGTATATAAGTTTATTCGTACACATCATTCTTAATTACTGAAATCTTTAAAATAGAGATCAAATTCAAATAATAATATATTGATTTGAGGTTTGGGAGCGCAACACTATATATTTTATTTTTGCGGTCTATCACATTGGTAGTTATGTGCTATAGGTTTGCGATCCATTAATAGAGTGTATTTATAAGGAGTTTTTGTCTACTTTCTGGCTCGCAAGACATTTCCATTATTTTATACTTATCAGCCAATTATCATCCAATTTTTGTTTGTTTGTGATGTGTGTTGCCCTTCTATGTGCACCTTACTGCAAAGGCTAGTTATAAATAGGGGTGGTTGCCTTCTTTTTGCATAACTTGTTTGCTGATTTGGTGTGTGGCACATTGGATGCCTTCAGCTGCCATTGCGCTATTGCTGAACTTCCAATGTGCCTGCCTGCACTTAATTTATCTACTCCTATATATGCTCCAACATGGAGACTCTCAAAATTATAGAGTTAGGACCGCAATATATTTGCAAATGTGTGCAATGAAACCCACTGTTTTCAGTATGAATTGTTAGACAGGGTCAATTTGGATTTTATGAAGGCTAGCTGGTAAGTGTGCTGGGAAATGTTTGTTTGTTTGATTGTTTGTTTGTGATGTGCATTGCCCTTCCATGTGCACCTTACTGCAAAGGCTAGTTATAAATTGTGGTGGTTGCCATCTTTTTGTATAGAATGTCAGAACTTACTATCTCAGGGAATGGTAATTTCAATTCCAGCAGATGAGGTTTTAAGACATATTATTGTTGCTCAGATGGGTGCCTTTTTCCACTTTCCCATCTCTGTCTCTTTGTAGAAATTCCTTTGTTTCTCTTTGGATCAAGACATTATGCAGCCCACATTCCTGCTGATTGGCCTCTCAAGCTACTCTTCTCAAGATAGAAATTATTTTCAAGAACACAGAGTGGGTTCTCAGAACCTTACATGAGTTTGGATGGCTAGCGAATCAACAAAAGGGTCATCTGACCCTTCCACAAATCCTTGTGTATCTGGGAGCCCAACTCTTCACAGAATACAATATTTCTGCTGCTAGAGCATACTGGTGGAAAGGTGTTAGGTTGTCCTGCACCTGTCAGTATCTCAATATCTGATGGTAATGAGGACCATGGCCTTTCCTGTCCCTATATTAAAGTTGATCAGCAGAAGAGGTGCCCTGTCCAGAAGCATTTGTATGTGACAGTGAACATACATCAAACTATTTATATCTCACAGACAAAGGTAAGAAGCCTTTGGTGGTGGGCACAGTAGAAAAGTTTCTCATTTGTAGAACGTTACTCATTTGTACAACAGTGGCCCCTATCAGTATCTCGATGTCTGATTATATTGGAGACCGCAGTCTCTCCTGTCCCTATATTAAAAGTTGATCAACAGAAGAGGTGCCCTATCCAGAATCTTTTTTCTGTGACAGTAAACAAACACCAAACTTTTCATATCTCATACACAATGATAAAAAGCCTTTCCTGGTGGGCACAGTAGAACATGTTCTCAGCTGCAGAACAGTGGCCCAAAGTAAGTAGTTTAGGAATTTTGTTTTGAACTGGATTTCTGGGCAGCCAATTTTCATCACCTGACAGTAGGCTCTATAGTTACAATGAGGCTGAATAACATGATAGTGGTGCTGCATTAAGAGGCATTTTGGAAACTGCAGGTTCAGCCTACTGCGAGAGGTAGAGCTAATCACGACCTTGGCAGAGAGGAATGTTTCCAAGGTTTCATCTACATGCCGGGATTCAGAACATCCAGAATGAATTCATATTCCGCATCTGAATTGGACAACCAGTGGTCACTACATCCAAGTTTCCTTCAAGTGAATTCTGTCTCTGGCCAGGATTCCAGAGGTAGATCTGTTTGCATCTCCTTAAACTGACCTTGGATGGGCCATTTTTTTCCTCCATCCACACAAAGTGGATGAAGAAATTCCCGTTGGGATGTTGTATTCTGACAGTAAGGCTTTCAGGCTGTTAGAATACACTGATCAGCCGCTGATCTACAAAAATTTTCCAACATACTGTACTTTGACAGAATACACTGATCAGCCGCTGATCTACAAACATTTTCCAACATACTGTACTTTGACAGAACGCAGTCTAACATTTGACTTTTGTTGAACAGGGATGGCTACTCATGGATAGAAAGTCAGCTGCTCCCTGCTGAACAAGCCAGATTTACAACTACATGCTGGAGAGCTTTTTCACAAGGTGCTTAGGCCAGCAAGTCCTGAGTATGGATACACTGACAGATCAGGAAAGGTTTCAGAATAAACATGCTTTCCCTCCAGAGCAGACTGCAAAATTGTCTCTTCTGTAAGAGAAGAAACGTATCTACTTACTTACACTCTTCGCATTCCAGTACGTTCCAGCACAGTGCATGTGTACCAAGATTAATGCACTCCTGTGCATGTGCAGGCCTGATGTCAACCCATGCTAGCCAATGAGAATGGCCACAGCAAGAAGCCAAGTGGATGAATGCAACTATTGTTAAAATTAATGGAAATTGTTGCAGTGATTCTCCATTAGCCAAACAGGTCTCCCCCCCCCCCCCCCCCCAGTTGATTTATCGGAACCAAATCCCTCTATCTCTTGGTCTTGAGAGAAAAAAATTAACCAGTCTTGAATGTTTTCTCTAAGCTGATATCTACAGTGGGGATCGAAAGTTTGGGCACCCCAGCTAAAAATTTGTATTAATGTGCATAAAGAAGCCAAGGAAAGATGGAAAAATCTCCAAAAGGCATCAAATTACAGATTAGACATTCTTATAATATGTCAACAAAAGTTAGATTTTATTTTCATCATTTACACTTACAAAATAACAGAAAACAAAAAAATGGCATCTGCAAAAGTTTGGGCACCCTGCAAAATTTATAGCATGCACTGCCCCCTTTGCAAAGCTGAGACCTGCAAGTGTCATGGTTTGTTCTCAATCATCGTCTGGGAAGACCAGGTGATGTCAATCTCAAAGGTTTTAAATGCCCAGACTCATCTGACCTTGCCCCAACAATCAGCACCATGGGTTCTTCTAAGCAGTTGTCTAGAAAACTGAAACTGAAAATAGTTGACGCTCACAAAGCTGGAGAAGGCTATAAGAAGATAGCAAAGCGTTTTCAGATGTCAGTATCCTCTGTTCGCAATGTAATTAAGAAATGGCAGTCATCAGTAACAGTGGAAGTTAAAGCAAGATCTGGAAGACCAAGAAAAATATCAGACAGAGCAGCTCGCAGAATTGTGAGAAAAACAATTCAAAACCCACGTTTGACTGCATGATCCCTCCAGAAAGATCTGGCAGACACTGGAGTTGTGGTACACTATTCCACTATAAAGAGATACTTGTACAAATATGGTCTTCATGGAAGAGTCATCAGAAGAAAACCTCTTCTACGTCCTCACCACAAAAATCATCGTTTGAACTTTGCAAATGAACATATAGACAAGCCTGATGCATTTTGGAAACAAGTTCTGTGGACCGATGAGGTTAAAATTGAACTTTTTGGCCGGAATGAGCAAAGGTACGTTTGGAGAAGAAGGGGCACAGAATTTAAAGAAAAGAACCTCTGTCCAACTGTTAAGCATGGGGTTGGATCAATCATGCTTTGGGGTTGTGTTGCAGCCAGTGGCACAGGGAACATCTCACGAGTAGAAGGAAAAATGGATTCAATACAATTTCAGCAAATTTTGGATGGTAACTTGATGCCATCTGTGAAAAAGCTGAAGTTAAAGAGAGGATGGCTTCTACAAATGGATAATGATCCTAAACACACCTCGAAATCCACCGGGGATTACATCAAGAGGCGTAAACTGAAGGTTTTGCCATGGCCTTCACAATCTCCTGACCTCAACATAATTAAAAATCTATGGATAGACCTTAAAAGAGCAGTGCGTGACAGACAGCCCAGAAATCTCAAAGAACTGGAAGACTTTTGTAAGGAAGAATGGGCAAAGATACCTCAAACAAGAATTGAAAGATTCTTGGCTGGCTACAAAAAGCGTTTACAAGCTGTGATACTTGCCAAAGGGGGCAGTACAAGATATTAACTCTGCAGGGTGCCCAAACTTTTGCAGACGCCATTTTTTTGTTTTCTGTTATTTTGAAAGTGTAAATGATGGAAATAAAATCTAACTTTTGTTGACATATTATAAGAATGTCTAATCTGTAATTTGATGCCTTTTGGAGATTTTTCCATCTTTCCTTGGCTTCTTTATGCACATTAATACAAATTTTTAGCTGGGGTGCCCAAACTTTCGATCACCACTGTATACTGGAGGATTGTGCAGTAATATGATTTACAACAAGACTTGAGTGAAGTTTTTAAGTAATGACTGCTTTTGACGTATTTTGCTTCAGTCCTTGGGTCCACTACATTCTGGACTTCTGGACGTTTTACACCAGCCTGATTATTGGACTGATCTCTTTACTCTTTCATCCCCAATGTCTTGATAGTGAACTACTCCTTACTCATCCAGTTACTTAATGGAGCTATAATTGGAACCTTATTTTTTCTGCATCCCATCCTTATTTGTCAGGGCTCCGGGGTGTGACCAGAGGTATGTGACTGACGCAGGGAAACGCAGGCTTCAGATAAGTTATAAACAATATAATTTATTAAAGACTAACAATACAAACATAAACGCAGTGCAATACTAAAACATAACACAGTGCAAACGAACCAAACCAAACCACCCACAGATAACAGTACATACAATGCAAGCGTTGTCAGGCAGGCCGGGTCAATAACAATCGGGCAGGTAGGTACAGGGGGTCAGGCAGAGAATGGTCGGGGTCTCAAGCCAGGGATGAAACAGGAGAAGTCAGCAGAGGTCCGGATCAGGCAGGGTCAGCAACGAATCAGTCAGACAGGGACAGGAACAGGAACAGGAATGCAGGTAACAAGATACAGGGCCCAGAAAAAACACACACCAAGGCAGAGACTGCAGGACTGGCCATCCCTTAAATACACCTGCATGATCAGCTTCAGGTGTTTGGCTGGCTGCAGGGTTGAGTCTCTGATTGCCGGGAGCACCCGCTGGCCAGCCCTGGTACTGCAGCCCACAAGGCAGGTGAGTCCCACCATTACTGGCAAGTCCATTCCTGACATTATTTGTGTTATTTTTCACACATATTCTACCATGGATTCAATCAGGAACACAGAAAATCCCTCCACAAATGTTTGTTGTAATTTTACTTTCCTGATAGACTGCATGGCAGCATCAGTTCCTTCCAAGTTTAGTAAGCTAGTTACGGAATATATGGTATGGATCAGCTTCAAAATTTAAAAAAAGTGGGGTCTAATGGGGTAGGAGAAAGGGTGGAGTCTCCCCAAACTGCTGCCATGGGGTCTATCAGGAAAGGAAAATTACATAGGTATTTAATACGGAATTTTCCATTTTCAGAGTGGAGATCCCTGCACTCATTATCTAATATGCCAGTTGAAAAATAATCTCTACTACTCATATAAAAAGCAATGATCCAGTTTTGTAAAAGGACAGACACAGTTTTGGAAAACAGGTATAGAAATAATAAAAACAAAGAAACACAGTGCCTCTAAGTGTGTACTGTGAAGGTATTTATTAGAAAGATAAGTAGTACCTCACATCTTAGAATTTTAAAAACAGGCTCATGGGTATGAGAGTGAGGCAGATGAAAGAATGCGCCTAGACTCATCTCGTCCTGCACATGCTCTGAAACACGTCGCATTTTTATGAGGTCAGACGCTACATGTGCTGACCCCGGACATCTTGGAGACTCTGCCAGGCTCCACCATCCATGCTGCATATGCACAGCATCATCTGCTGGCACACACCTTGGAGATTCCACCAGGCTTACCATCCATGTTGCACATGCACAGCACCACCTGCTGACGGACTCAATCGATCTCCTCTCTGGATCAGTCACACAACAACATCTGGCTACAGACGTCTCACCCTCTTACCCATGAGCCTGTTTTTAAATTCTAAGATGTGAGGTACTACTTATCTTTCTATTAAATACCTTCACAGTACACACTTAGAGGCACTGCGTTTCTTTGTTTCCCTTCTGCAGAGTTATGCTTCGCTCTTACGCAGCTTGCCCTTAGTGCCTACTGGATTACCTTCACCCCTGCCCATTTGGAACTCATCAAACATACATGGACTGCCACACCATGCGCCTGTTATCCCTTTTGTATAGAAATAATAATAGCAAGTGAAACTGCCATGTTAAATTACTTTGTAATGTTAACTTGATTTGTTTTTGGATATTATGTAAAAGAAAAATGTTCTTTGGAAGTTACATATAGTTTAAATATATTTTTAACGATATACATCACATTTTGTCCTAAAAATTTACTGCTGCTTTAGAAATGTGCCAAAATATTTGGCAGACATTAATGCTAAAACTGAAAAGCACACTGACCTTCTGCAGACTAGATTAGGAACATTCCATTAGGCTGCAGCACCAAATGCTTAAACATGCGCCTATAATCCACTGCATACATAATGGGCATTTTTATAAGTGGATTGGTGCCGTTCGCTGGAAAATGCTACACTCAAGATTACCTACTCCAGATGTATTATTGACTATAAGAGGAATATTTTCAACAGTGAAGCAACATAATTTCCAATACTTGAATTCTGAGCAGATGGGCATTTTGGAAAATGTTTTGTTTATAGAAAGCTAATTAACAAAAAGATGGAAGCCTTACTGATACTAACACTGAAATTTCAACTGATCAAGAAAAATTCTACTTTAGTTAAAAAGCAATTAAAAAATGTATTTGTTGAGCCATTTTGTAAATCAGTGTTTATTTAGAATAAAAAACCTAAAAAATAGTGCAAAAACACCATAAACAGTGCTCACAAATGAAATACAATTCAATCTCCAAAATTTATGTAAAATATTAAATACACATAAATAATATATAAATAAATAATTTACAATGAAAATAACACTTCCACCAAAAAAGTGCATAAAGTGACAAAAATCAGTTTGCATCATAAACAAAAGTGCAAATCTTCCCTTCAAAAAGATATCCACCAAAAACTTGATCTCTAACGTGCTCAACACCCCATCAAAGTGAAAACTCACCAGATGCTGGTGATTTGTCAGCACTGAAATCAAAAACCAATAGATGTGGATACTATTTTGACCAGATTGGCTTAGATGTAAGAATGATCACTCATCAAATGAGTTATTCCAGCTTAGGCTCCATCGAGGTAAGTGGTATTCAGATTCCATATCTAGGTAAATGGAAAAACACTTGCCGTAGCATAATAACTGTAGTTTAAATTTATTGCCAACAAATGCCCCCCTTGGAATAAAAATCACATTGTATAAAAATAAAAAAAGCATTCAGTAGATAAATTGTAGCAGCAAATAGCGGCAAAACCGCTGACAGATACAGTGTGTGTCTCACCACCCGCTCTGTAGAATACAAATTCCGTAGTAGCAATCACGTGGTCCAGCCACGTGATCGCGGTGTACATGGTCACGTCACTGCTGATCATGCCCTTAAGCATTTTGTCATAAACGACTTCCTCTGTATCTGTCAGCGGTTTTACTGCTGTTGCTGGTGGTGAATCTATTGTTGCTGGGGAGGTCATAAGTTGCTGGCGGGATCAATTGTTGGGCAGGGTCTAATGTTGATGGAATTTATGCTGGGAGATCTGTTATTGCTGCTGCGGGTCTATTGCTGGGGTGGATCTGTTGTTGCTGAGCTTGTATTTTGTTGCAGGGGTATCATTGTTGCTGCAAGGGTATATTGTTGTGGGGAAAGTATTTGTTGCTGGGGGGTCTGTTGTTGTAGGGAGATCTATTGTTGCTGGGGTATATTGTTGATACTGGGGAATCTAATGTTGCTGGGGATCTATTGTTGTGGGGGATATATTGCTGCTGGCAGCAGGTGATCTATGTTACTGCTGTTTATCATTAAAGTGGAGTTCCAGCTGTTTTTGTGTTTAAGCTGTAGCTGCTGACTTTTAATAAACACATACTACCCTGTCCCAGGGTCCAGCGATGTTCTCACCTGCACCGTCTCTTCTCTCTGACAGCTTGCAGCTTTACAGCTGGGTACCCTCTGCATATCGCGAGTTGCGTTGCACATTTCATTTTGTCCAGCAGTCTTCTGGGACCTGTGAAGGCTCCCAGGAGACTGCAGGAGGAAGGAGGGAGGGCCATACTTCTGGCTCACTTTGCCATGGCGAACTGAGCAGGAAGTGGGAGCGGGTACCTGTCAAAACCAGGTATCTGCTCCCCCCGCAAAGGTGCCAAATATGGCGGTGAGATGGGGAAAGGTACCAAACTGCTTCATAGAGGGATCTCAGCAAAAGGCCCATGTGAACCATGAGTAAACTTTAAAAAAAAAAAAAGTTTCTTCCTGCAAGGCTATATCATAATGTGCTAGTATGCACCGCATACTAACACACTATGAAAGATGTACCTGAAAACAAAACCCTCCAGTGGCGCGCTGTCACCACTGCAGAGACTTCCATCTTCATCTGGTCCTTCTTCTGGGTTCACAGGCTCTGGCCATCTAACAGGCCAAGCCACGATGACATCACTCCCACACATGCGTTCAAGAGTCTCGGTCAAGGCACACAGCTCTGTAGGAATGGCATGGGTATGCCTTTCCTTCAGAGCGCATGCACCAGTGAAGTCACTGGCTGCTGTTCGCTAGAATATCTCTTAAACTGTGCACATTTAAGAGATACTCATTTTATCTACAGGTAAGCTTTCTTGTAAGCTTACCTGTAGTTAAAATAAAAGATGAGAGTTTAATACCACTTTAAGGCTGTGACCCCGAAATGTCAATGTACCATTTCAGTGTCTTCAGCTAGCAATTGCTTCTGAACCCTAAAGTTTACTTTACTTACAGTATAGTTTGCCTTTTTGGTTCCTTTCCCTCATTAACATACTAATAACATTTTTGTTTTATCAAACACCTCATTTTAGACCCAGTGACATCCTCACTGAGTCTCAGTCCTTCCCTATGCAATGCAGAAAGATCATGGCTTGTGGGAAAGGCCAGCACAGGGCTGTACATAGCTTCCTTAGAGGCAACATAAACATTCCTACCTGCAATGTGTGCTTTTCACCTGCATAATATGTGCATTGATCATGCAGTTTCATGGTATTAATTATTACTCTGTGCGTACAGCTTCCTTTATCAGAAGATTTTAGTAATCAAATATTAGGCATAGTACATGGCACTGCACGGGTTATTACATGAGCTACGTCTGTAGTCTGAGAACTAACATTTCCAGTGAAGAAACTACATATCCCATAATTCATGGGTCTCTCACTTTAGTGCTCTGCAGGTGAGAGCTACACAGTAACTAAATCTGACACAGACACAAACGGGCAGAGCAATTAACAGAGCTCACCAAGTAGCTGAAAGAGTTGTTTCATCACATTAGCACTCCTGCATTCATGATGCAAAACAGAGATGGCAAGGCATGGATTGGATGCTGTGTAAACCAAAACAAGAAGTTGCTTGTCCCTATTGACAGGCTAGCTGCAGCAATATGTATAGGAAATGATCAGCTTTGACACTGCAAACAGCAGCCACAACATGTGAGCTCTCCAAAGCCTTCAGCCCTGATGTAAGCAGAGGGCAGGCTTTTGGGAGAAGTGTGCAGGTATCAAAATGTCTCGATGAGTTTATGTCAGTTTGGAGGAGCAGACATTCATAAACAAGCTGCACATGCTAAGCCTCCATGATTAAAAAAACAATAAATGGAAGCAGTGGGCCAGGGACAGCCAGGCTGGGAGGGAACGAATTATATGTATATGACAAAACCACAGCCACCTAGAAAAAGATTGGGCTCTTAAGACCGTTAAAGTATATCCGTCCACCCTGGAAGTTACAGATAAATATAAACAGTGCCGGCCACCGTGAATATAAACCAAATGCCCCACTGTTCAATAAAAATGTTGCTTTTTCAATTTGAATCTATACACCCTAATAGAATCTTCATATAGTCCACCAGTTCTTAGTGTTCCATCAATTCTCCATGTTCATCAAACCAATACGTCCTCTACTATTCTTAGTACCTCAAAGCAAATAAACTAAATTAGTGCCACAGTGATCACATGTACATCCCAGGTGCGGTACCAGGGGCATCTCATGGGGCCCCCTACTGACCCCGGCCCTCGGGCACTGCCCGAGTTTCCAATGGTCAGTCCGCCCCTGGTACATCCCGTGATAAAAATTCTACCCTTGCTCAAAATAAGTGGAAAATTGCTTGTGTATTCCACACTTCTCTATACACTGTGAATATGTGCCAAGCCACACTTCAGCAAGTGGTCATACAGTGCAATCAATCGTGTGCCACCTGTCAATCTATACACCTTACCAAATCAACAGGCAGTGCAGGCTACATAAAACCAGCAAAATATCATGCTCCAGGTTCCTGCTGCCACTGCGAGGACAGCTGTCCTTCATATATTGTGAATCCGTGCCACGCCAAACATAAATAAGTTGATTATTTAATTGATTGCACATTTACAAACAAAAACAAAGTTCAATTAGGAGTCCTCGAGGTTAACTAGGCAAGTAAAACAGTATAAGTCTTTAGCTAAAAATGCTGGTGGAACCAAGGCTGCATCCTGGAGTGGGCTGGGAATCCAGACACGGGAAAAGAGAGAGGAATGCGAGCAGCAAGTGCCAAGCAGCTGATAGTGTAGCAAGATTTTTATTTACAAAGTACTCATTACACATTAAAATGCCCTCACAAAATGTCCAAAGGAACTGGCATGTACAACTCAGTGTGGAACCAGTGGGATTATGACAATGACAGAAAAGTCTCAGCATTATAAATTTAGTACAAGACAATTTATTTATGTACGATTGTGAGTAAATAATATCCAACGTTACATAGGTTTAAAAGGAGTATATTTATTGCATTAAATCAAAAGATGAACAAACATTCTTTAAAAACATTGTATTATCATAACTCTAAATCCTCAGTTAACAAATCTTTTAAAAAACATAAATCAAAAGATAGTCTTTAATTTCTGAGCACTCTTCCCATGGTGAACAGATTTACAAAGAATAAAAAGAAGTAGTTATTAACAAATTATACAACTACCTATAGCAGCTTAACTCTGAAAACCTAGAACTACCTTGAACAAGCTTGTTGAGGCTTGAAAATATAATGCATATTTTATGGTTTTTGTTTGAGTAAGCATAGAATCTCCAGTGCCTCTTCCAGGATTTTATTGATGTACTTTCATTCACTGAAGAACAGGAAAAAAAAAGCAAAATAAGAGAAAATTTTCCCAAAGCGAAGGACACTCTGCCTTTAACAGATGTCACCCCAACAACTGTCTGAATGGTCTTAGATATGTCTTTATAATCTTTTTTGGTGACAACTGTTTACTCCCCCTCACTTTCTGTCCTTTTAAAAGCTTACTCTGGGACAAAAAAGTGAGAATGCATCTCCCAAACAGAGAAGCAATATAAGCCTGAGAAATGTTGTCATCCTCTAAAGTAGAAAACTTTTTGGCTAGGGATCCACTTTATTTTATTATCCTGAAAGTCCTTCTCTGTGCCCATTTATAAGGTTAATGCTAGGTACACACAATAAGTTTTTTTTTCTTTTTTTTTTCGTTCAACCCAGCAGCCTGAACAAAAAAAAACCTGAGAGGTCACTGCACTAACTATACGATGTTAGTTCTCCCCAGAACACACTGATCAGCGCTTAAAGCCATTGGCTGCCAGCACTGATCAGATGCTGGTTTTCAAGCATGCCCGTTCGACAGAAGCTGAATGTTAGATCAACTTCTTTCAGACAGGCTGCTGTACACACTGGATGAATGTTGTCTGGTTTCTGTTGAACTGGCCAGTACCGGCCAATATTTGCCCCGTGTGTACCAGCCTTAAGTGCCATCAGTCTACTGTCCATATGCTTTGCCTCATTGATCAGAAATTAAACTCTTACTGGGCATGGGGTGTCAGTTAGTGAAGCTCAACATTAAGTTTGGCCCAGTAACAAAGTACAACTTAATCAGAAAACAGCACAGATGGGATTATTTGGGTTGTATTAGGAGTAGTGTGGTGTCTATTATGATGTCCTTTACAAGTTTAAATGTAGCACAGGTTCACTTCAGACACTTTTTAACAATAAATGCCTAATAATCTGTTTTTTTTTTTTTGCTAACTCACTAATGTGCATTATGCAAGAAATACTTTATGTGGTAATTATGCATTGTTTCAGAAATTACTTGTCATTCAGAATGTAGACTGTTGCAAGGGTAAGTGTAAAAATACACTATTATCAAACAAAATTAAGGATGCGGAATCTGCTGACATCCTATTTCTGCATCCTGATTGCCACTTCCAAGAGCAGACAAAGAATAATAATCATGTTAATCACTTTAGGATTTTGAAACTTTGACAGTTTACAGCAGCCTTTAATACAATGATGACCATTTTCTTTCAGTTTGACACATCTCCATTTAATTAACTAGCAATATAGGTTTTGCTGCGTACGGGGTCTTTTGTAGAAAGTTAATGAAAACGATTATTAAAAGTTTGTAGCTAACAGGTGTTTTGTGACAGATAATGAGCTCTGTGCCTCTTCTTGTAGATGTAAACCTCAAATGAATGGCATTTAGTTTGATAAAGCACTGTATGTCATGAACAAATGCCTTTTTATAATAATAAAATACTAATAGAACATTTTTTTCCCTTTGTATCTCAGTGCCACTAATCTCCTGAAGCCCTTTTGCAGCCACTTTCTGCGGCTCCTTGCCCTTTGCATTTTCTGTTTTAATAAGGTTAAATCAGGTTTGTGGCAGATTTACTGTAGGGACAGCTGGTATATCTGTAATGTTAACTGTGAATCCTGGCTGGTTAAAGTTAATTGTATTTAAAAAATGTCTTGCAGTCTTTTCACAGAATAGGGGAGTTACGGATGAAAGTTACAGTCTCCCCTTCTCCATCCACAGAATGGCTTGTGTAGCACTACCCCCTTGGGAGTTGCTGAGTTTTGAGTCCCCATATAGTCCTGCACAGCCAGGCAACACTCATTTTCCATACAGACTTGCAACTAGGAGACAGTAACCAGTCCTTGTGCCTCTTCCTTTTCTGGATTTTATAAGGGGAATTAGACCTTGGATAGAGTAAGGGGTGTATGGGATGCTCAAGGGTAATGGGAACAGAGGGCAATCTTCCTGAACTATGTACAAGTCTCTTTTAGCAGCAAAAGAACAGATCCTTCTTGAAGAGCTAGCCAACATCTCCTGTAGTACCACCCAAGACCCTAGATACTCCTTATCCAGCTGCTTTGGGTGAGTCCCTGTGCAGGGGATCCAGTGCCTGTCATTTTAAGAGAAGACAGCCCCAGGTAGTAGCTAATCCAGTTTCCCACCAGAGTACTCCTCCCCCTTACTAGCCCAGGGGGTGCAGGTCTACTCACTCAGTCCTTCTCTTATACTGCTGCTGGGTTGGTGGCTGCTCCTTCCCTGCTGCATATGTGGTTCTCTCTCTGGGGGCCAGTCAAGTTCCGAGCTTTCCTCCTTTCAAGCTTCCTGCCTGTAGGTGAGCCCCTTCCCATCTAGGCTCCCTTCCAGGCTCCTGCTCTCCAGCCTCACTTCTCCATCTCAACCTAAACTCTCTCTCTCCCCTCTGAGCAGGCTCAAACAACTCTTAAGGGCTATCCTGGCCCTAAGCCAAGCCTCCTGTTGGGGATGCCTTGAGAGTGCAGACCAGCCAGTCCTCACTCCCTCCCACTGCTTCTAGAATTTTCTCCAAAATTCTACAACAAGGGGAAGTCCCAGAGAGCTGGTCTGCAGAGCCTCTCAGCCAGCCCTTGACTGAAATTTGACCCCCTTACTATTACACCTGAGTTGCTACTCCGCCCTACTAACTGTGAATTAGAACTCTCACTCCCCCTAGCTACCTAGGAGGGTGCTACACTTGTGTTCTGTGACAAAAATGCAGTGTTCAAGTTTTATGTAAAACAAGGTGCCGAGTGGATGACCCACTACGAGAACCATTTTCCAGAAGGAATTATAACTCTCAGCGCTGCACATTCAGTGCTTACTATACTGTGTGTGTGTGTGTGTGTGTGTGTGTGTGTGGGGGGGGGGGGGGGGGGTGAATAAATGTAAGGGTTTTACAGAATGCTGCAGCCTATACACATGGCACACAATTTATTAGTGCTAAGTTATTTTTTCAATGCATGTGTTTAAATACTGTTCATGGAGTTCATCTTTAACTGCTCTACCTATAAGCAAATCCTAGGAGTCCAAAAGACTTTAAGCTTATTATTTTAATATATATATATTGGTGGTTGGATAGTGCTCCTGAAAAACCATGGTAGTGCTGGAACTTCAACAGTCCTTAAAAGCTTGTGGGCAGGGCCACCTCACCCTGCATGTGGGGGTACCTTTTCATGGGTGTGTGTGCTTGCCAGTGCCTGGAACCAGGCATTCATGTGAACCAAGCATTATAGCAGTGCCCTGACTTAGAGACGAGCAATACACTGTGTGCAGTAGTTAAATGTATAGTCCCTCTGTGAAACATGTTGTCCCAGATTACTACACAACTTGTCTGTGAGTTGTTGCATTTAGTAGGGACACCGATGAGCCTATGTCTCTACATCCATCCAGCATACCTCTGCCACCTCACTCCCAGTGACAAATTGAGGTCTTGATGTGCACAAAATTAACTCCTTCTCTTTTGTATAATGTGGCTAGGCTGGGGGAGTCTCCGTAACAAAGGATCAGTACCAATATTTTTAGGGAATCAACTGTTGGAGAGGTGGTCAAAGCACCAACCCCCTCGCTACTGGAGCACTCATCACCCTGCTAGCTACCAGGCTTCATGAGAGGCTGCTGTACATTCTCCACCAGTCTTTAGTTAACTGTTGCAACTGTTCTTTTCCTCTACATCTTCTGCTGAGTTAACCCTTTGTAGTGATCTTGTTTCATACTCCTTTGCTTTACTGGCCCTGTTCTTACATGTGCCTGAAACCATCATGCACCCCCTTAAGAACAACTTCAGACCAGACTTTGAAACCGTTTAACCAACTTTACTCTTCATGGCAGAATTAATAACACGCATAACACAGTCCAGCCCCTAGACTAATGGAGTTGGCCGCCAAGGAGTTAGTCCATAACTGGCAATCTCCAACATTTGGTCGTTTCTTCTGGAACCCCGGTGTGGAGCTACATGCTGGTTCTTGAATTGCAGGATTTCACTGTTTGACGGGGAGTTATTAAACTACATTTCCAAGAAGAGGTAGCTAATGGCCGGGGACAGATTAATACAGGAGCCCGGGAACCAGAGCACAGGAAGTGAACGGAGAGAGAACTGGAGAGTTTGTGTGAGGAGAGGATCATTGTAGACGTTGGAGGTCCCAGCTGGGCCAAACAGCTGAGAGTGGAGGAGAGAGGAAGAGTGGCTGACACACGCTGACAACTTAGGCAGACAGCCCTGGGAGCAGGCTAGCTGGATTGCTGCTGTCCTGAGTGATCTTTGAAGGAGGAACCAAGAGGAAACGGGGGGCCCCAATCTACAGAGATACTTCTGCCACCTGACCGAGACCAAGGATTGATTGAGAGAATTCCATATGCAAGCTAAGTTGCACATGATGTTACTAAGTTCAGCCCTTCTCTACTATCATTCCTCAAGTTACATGTGCTAAGGCCTACGTTGTTCGGTCTACTAGTTATTACAGTTACAGCATATCCAATCACAGAGGCCTACTGCACTATCTGCCATATGCAGGCCCAGCTGTGTTATTGCTCCCATTACAGTCTGTCCATTCACCAAGGAGCTCCTGCATTGCTGCAGTTTGCCACTGTGGCCTAAGGAAGGACCCAACTCCACAGAAGTGTGTTTTTCCCATTTCTACTTACTGCCAAATGTTACACCTTATCCTGTGTGTGTTAAAGGAGACATCATCCAAATTCAACATAATTTAAAGGGGTGCTGCCCAAGCTGAACATCACTTAAAGGGGTAGCGCTTTTCTTTTGTGTTCACCATTTATTAAGGAACTTCCACCTTTGCTCCCAAAGGGATTTAAATCCTTAAAGTGCTTGGGCCCCATCAAGCGTGCAGAAGACTTTATACTGCAGTTTAAAGGGGCATTAACCTATTCAATTTGAAAGCTCTTTCTTTGCCCTGACATCGGCCTCTGAGAGCCCAAAGTGAGTTAGCTGCACTGTTTGGTAGTTTCTCTGCTCACTGAGAGAAGAAACATCTCAGGACTGAGGCTACTTGCTAAATTCTGAATTGCAGGATCTCTAGAACTGATTGAGATTGTGCTATATTGTGACCTTTACTTGAAGTTACCTGTTGCTTTACTGTGCCTACATGAGATCCCAATACACCCAACATTTTAGTTCACTCTAAACTGTGTGTGAGTCTATTTTTATGGTTGCAGCCAGAGCATTCTTCTTACCAGTGGTTTAAGGTGGTGCCAGCAGGGGTTGGGCTTCCAGAGTGGGGTCAAGAAAGACAGGGAATCTGAAAATTACTCAGCGGCCCCGGAGGGGGTAGTGCTACTCATATAAACATGAAAAACAACAATTTGTTGGGAGTCTAAGAACAGTGACCACAGCATTTGGTTAAACTGAACGGGGGGTTCAGTTTAACCAAATGCTGTGGTCACTGTTCTTAGACTCCCTTCCCCTTTCCCACTAAAAATTCCATTTTATCTCTTTGTGCCTGGTCAATTGACTTGGTCATGTATTCAGAAACAGTAAATACTTATGGTGACATTATCATGAAAATAGGAAAGACATGACCATCATTGCTTACCTTATTTCACTTTCTGAAAATAATGACATTACCCTACCATTAAATGTGTAGTTTTAGCTTCATAGTATATTATTTAGCTGCATTAGCTTTCTTGAAACATTAAAGCAAAAACCTTTTTCTTCAGTTATGTTCATTTATCTCATCATAAAAAAGGCCTGAAATGTATTGTTAGATTTATCATCTAGAAGCATTTGTTTTGGCAGGCTGTTTTTCTAATCACAAATAAAAGGAAATATTGCCAGCCAGCCAGCCAGCCAGCCAAGAATAACATTACATCTCTCTTTTGCTGCTGGAAGATTGTGAATTTTTTTCATTTGCAAATATACTTGGACTCCAAGCCTGGCTGGGCACTATGTAATACCATTCACACAGCAAGTGCTGTTATTACATAATATGTTTGGAATAGGTAAGCAACATCTAAATAAAAGAAAATATTCTGCATGTTTTTATCATATTATTCCTAAACTGAATTAAAGCTGAACTCCAGTCACTAATAAATATGTAGTGTGTGCACGCCCTTCCCTGGATAGCAAGGTTTAAAGGTCATCTCCAGGCAAATATTAATAATACACATTAACCTTGCTATGGAGGATGCAGCATCACACTGGGTTCCATGTTTCTAAAATGGTTGTGCTTTCTAAAGCAAACCTGAGGCCAGGCTATGAAAATTCAAATATTCACATATTCGTAACAAGCAGTACATTTGTTTAAAAACAAGCCCTTACTGACCTGTGTAGTTGCAGACACTTTGGCGTAGTTCCTCATCAAAGTTCACAGCAGAAGCACAACTGGTCAGAGAATGTCCAAGCTTTACTTCTGATGTTATTCATTACATGGAAAATAAGTGTAGCAAACTTCAAGTAATGTCTAGGCAAATTTGGTGATGGTCTTTGCTAAAGATCTTCCCAGAGGTTTTGTCAAGTTTATATGAAGCATTACAATGGTATTAAGGTTAAAAAAATATATATCAACAACTGTTGCATCTTTTGGATAGTTCCCCTATATACAGTAACAAGAAAAAGTATGCAAACCCCTTGGAATTAACTGGTTTCTGCAATAATTTGCCATAAAATGTAATTTGATCCTCATATAAGTCAGAACAATAGACAAACACAATGTGGTTTGTTTACTAACACAGAAAAGTGCAAACTCTGGTGCAACCAGACAGCAAGCCAGCCAGCTTCAAAGTTTTATTGCTGAAGCTTATTTGAATAAGCTGAAGTTAGAAGCTAATTGGTTACTATGCCCAGCTACACCAGATTCTGAATGCTCCAGTTTTAGTAAATATACCCCAATGTGCTTAAGCTGATAACACACAAACAATTCTAATTTATTGTGTCTTTGCTGAACATATCCTTCAAACATTTGCTGTGCTGGAGGAAAAAGTAAGTGAACCCATAGACCAATTGCTCCAACGAAAACTAATTGAAGTCAGACGTTTGCACATCTGTTGTCCAAGGAATGAAATGAGTTTGTATTTGTGGCTTAGAGTTCTATGGATTGATGAAATACACACAAAGGTTTTAAGATTGCTGTTTATAATAAGCATCAGCTAATGTGAACCATGTCTTGAAAAAGGAGCTCTCTGTAGATATATGATCAAGAGTAGGAAAAGGATACAAGGCAATTTCAAAGTGTTTAGGCTTCCATCAGTAAACAATTTGTCTATAGGGAGATAGTTTAGTACTGTGGCTACTCTTCCTAGAACTGGGTACTCAACCAAGTTGGCCTTAAGGACACAACACAAAATCTTCAATGAGGTAAAGAAAAAACCATAAGTAACAGCTAGAGGCTTGAAGATGTCACTGGAACTGTGTAATATCCCTGTTCACAACTCTGCCTTATGTAAGTCTTTAAACAAGCAGAGTGTCTATAGCAGAACACCATGAAGGAAGCTGCTGCTGCTTTCCAAAAGAAACATTGCTGGGCACCTTTAGTTTCCCAAAGAGCAGCTTGGCAAACCGCAATGCTACTGGGAAAAGGTTTTGATGACCGGTGAAGCAAAAGCTGAATTGTTCTGGGAAAATATTCAGCACTATGTATGGTTCAAAAAGGGCACAGGTAACCAACATTAAAAAATCATCCCAATGGTGAAGTATGATGGAGGGAACATCATGATTTTGGGTTTGTTTAGCTGCCTCAGGGCCTGCACCACTTGCCATCATTAAGGTTTACCAAAATATCCTACAGGATAATGTCAGGGTGACTGTCTGCCACCTGAAGCTTTTGTAGAAGCTGGTAAATACAGCAGGACAATGGCCCTAATCATCAAAGTAAATCCACCACAGATGGGCATCAGAATAAGAAAATGCACCTTTTTGGATGACCAAGTCAGAGCCCAGACTTTAACCTCATAGAGATGCTGTGAAATGACATCAACAGAGCTGTTCACACACGATATCCAACAAGTGTGTCAGTGCTGAAGCAGTTTTGTAAAGAGGAGTGATCAAAAAGTAATCCTAAACTTTAAGTAGGTCTGATCCAGAGCTACTGAAGGTGCTTGCTTGAAATAAATTCTACAAAAGGAGGTTCGACCAGCAATTACCTCAAAGGGTTCAAGAAAGACACTGGAAATTATTTGTGTGTATCGACCTAAGCACATTGTGTTTTTCTATTGTGAATTAGTTGAAGTTCAGATCACATTTTATGGCAAATTACTGCAGAAATTCAGGTAATTTCAAGGGGTTCACATACTTTTAATTGCCTCTGTATGGTGAATACAAAGGAAACATTTTCCTTTTCATATGGCATAAACTATCAGTGAAATAGCATCTTATAAATGTTATCTGCAGTAGGGTCAAGAAGTTTATGAAATTATTAAGCCTATTTTTCCACCTAGTCTGTAAAACACCATCTATGCAATAGTCCGATAGGGTTTCAAAATATTTGTTGTATGTCACTTGCCGGAGATTCACAAACTACTCTGGAGCCATTAGTGTTGCCTAGGAACAAATAATATTGATATTGAATGGTGAGTAGTCTTCTTGGGGATGATTGTTTGAGAGGGAGGGGAGGACACCTTGGTAATGCTTTCTGTAAATATATATATAGAGAGCAGTACCAGTTACAGTTTTGATAATGATGTATTTCTGGAAAGTTTGCACTAACTTATTGATGGTACTAGTGTACTAATATACTTATTTTATGTATCACCATTACTAGAAGTATGATGTAAAGCCCTTTTCACATGGTGTGGCAAAACCAGTTGGTTGAGGTGCCTTTTTAGGTTATATATAATATATGTTTATAATATATGTTTATTGAAGTTTAACAATAATACAGTAGAAAGTGTAAGATACAAAAGTGTCAAATGATGGCTCCGGTATAGCACATGTAATCAGTTGAACCCATAGCCAAGATGGAGCACAAGGGTAACATATAAAAAGGCAATATTGAGTAGTAAAGGTATGGGCCCAGAGGCCAGTAGTGTGCCATATGTTTGGTACTAGGAAAATGAACTATGGAGTGCAATGAACCCATTATGAGTGTATACTGGAATCCAGAAGATATAGTTTTCAAATAAGGGGAGTAACCTCCATAGATGAGTAAAAAAACAAAGGATCCTGTTGCCGAGTGTACAAAAGATCTGGCGAAAAGCCATTCCAACTGATCGTATGTCACAAAAGCAAGTGTGCACTGTGATTTTGGAAGCAAGGGGTAGCCAAACAGTGGGGAAAGTGGACTTGGATCTGTAGAGAGAGCATATGGGCCTCCCAAATGGTACCATTGATGGAAAATGTGTCCACTGTCAATGGGGAGCATGTGAGTAAAGTGCGGAACAGTCTGTGATGATGCCATGGTGATAGTGTGCACAGTCACTTGCCCTATTACTGGAAATTAATATCCCTGGGCTGCTGTGTCCACTCCTCCCTTTCCACCTTCAACCTCCAGGATCACCCAGAGTAAAGGAGTCTGTGGGAGGAGCATAGGAGGAAGCCACACCCCCAACATCACCCACCAACTGTGGCTCAATCAGGAGATGAAGATCAATTTAAGCTAATTCGATGATGGGGGAGAGGTACAGGCAGCCTCCCCAACCCCGCTGGGCCCCCTGCTTACCCGCACATTGATTTAGCAGGGATGTACATTTACTAGTGTATTTACAAAGCCACAAAGAGAGGGAAAGTGCAACGGTCTGCAGTAAGGTTCAGCGGGCAGGCAAAGCATTCAGGGTGGAGGGGAGGAGGTGGTTGGTTTTGGGAGGGCACAACTATAATCTGGGAAAGCATAGCCCACCCCAGCACCCCTCAAAATTCCGGCCATGAATGTTACTACTATTCTTGCCTCTTCCCTAATATATAGATTTAATTCCTTTATACTATTTTACATTTGTTTAGTGATTGAGTAGGGTTACTATATACTCCTTACACATTCACGTAGGGGGGTATCTGGGGGTCCCCTTATTTTTAAGGGGGCTTCCAGGTTTTGATAAGCCTCCACCTGCAGAACTCCCTGGCAAGGCATTCCCTCCATGTTGAGGGCATAGGGTCTGGTATGGCTCAGGGGGCCGCATGCTAGTCCCCCATTTCCTGGCCAGCTGGGCTGTATGCTTGGATTAAGGGTCTAGAATGGAATTTCTGAGAGACATCACAGTTTTTTTTGTGGGGTACCCACAGATGCAGAGGGTATTCAATTTTTTTCTATTCATGCTGTAGGATGTGCTACAGCAATTATATATTTTAAAAGCCAGCATGTTAAAGGGCCAACCTTTGGAGAGGTCTGTGTGACTTTTTTTTTTGTTATTAAATAAAAGCCAGAGAGGAAATGTTCCTTGACAGAACTTTAACAACTTTCCTTTGTAAATGGTAGTGCTTTAAATGAAATTTCTTTTTTTCTTTCTTCCATAAAGTTTATTAAGAAACTCAAAGCATACAAATTGTACAAAGGGATACAATGTGCCAATGAAAAATACAGTAGAAAACAATTAACAGGTGTCCTAATTTGGCGCAAGAATTCCAAAAGACTGGCAGGATCGTTTGTTTACACCCTCATTTGTCTTGCAACATAGAGTAGCTGGATATGGGAGCCTAGGATAGGAGTAGAGGTTGTAGGCAATTTGAGGGAAAGAGGGTGCGAGGGCATACGGAGCACGGCACTAACCAATCTGTGAAGCCGAGATAGCACTAAAAGGTTACCAATGTGTGGGAAGATGTTTTTGTGAAATGAAAGCAGCATATGTGCTGGTGTAATGCGGGTATGGAATTAGGGCGCCTATGGGCAGGGAAGTAAGCAGAAATGTAAGAGGAGAAAAGGAAAGTAAGACACAGAAAATAAATAAGAGGAAATGAGTGGTATAGGGAACAATGAGAAAGGAGTCAAGGAGGATGAAGAAGGATAGGGGTTGTAGAACCAAAAAGAGGGAGGGGGAGGGGAGAGAAAAAAAAAGGGGGGGGGGAGATCAGAAGGGAAGGAATCTGGGGGGGTGGATAGGCATATTACATGTGCTAAAATTCCAAGGACAAGGGTGAGGTGCTCAGCCCCGATGGGCGAATAAGCATGAGTCAAACAAATGAGAGTCAATACACAGGGCGTATCTCGCGCCGACCGGTGTAGGGGGTAGGAAAGAAAGTTACTATCGACAGCCTTGAAAAGGTCAATGAGTCAATATAATGTGGAAAACGATATGGGATTACAGGTTCAGTTCGAAGTCAAGTAGAAAGGCCCATGAGGGAATGGTACTCAGGGGTCGTTCGGAAGTGAGTCCAGCAAGACCAGGTGTGGGAAAAATTAGTTGGGTTGTCCTGGGAGGAAGCAATCAGCTCCTCCATCTCCGCGATTCTTCCCAAGCATGTGAGCCAATCTCGTATTGAAGGGGGGTGAGTAGATCCCCATAAAACCGGTAGACAGAGTTTAGCCGCATTGAGCGTGTGAGCCCATCTAGGGGGAGGGGATGGGATGGGATGAGGAGGGAACCCAACAGGAACCCTACACAGGAGCATCGAAATCAGTATACCATTAGCATGGAGTGGGTGGGTGAGGGTGCAGTACAGGAGGGAAGAGACCACTCCCTGCAGGGGACCACATCTGGAGAACCTATCGAGGTGATGCTCATTCCCAAGTGTGCATTAACATGATAATGGCAATAAGATACAATCAATGATCCCTAGTTCCCCCCACCACCCCTCCCAATCTCCACCCACCCCTCCACACGACCACTGGATGAGGTGTAAAGGATAATTGATAGTGGGAGCGTCTCATCATACTCTCTCTTAATTCGATCAGCAGGGATCGGTACCAGGTGAGATGAGTACGGTGTGTGAGGATGTGAAATCCACCACTAATAACTTCAAGATCACCAGAAGTCTCATGGGTAGGCTCGGGATCTGTTAGGCAGAGGGTGCAGGAGGTTTGGAGGCCAGAAATCACCAATCAGTGTCTCAAGGTGATGGAAGATCCATCAGAGGTAGTATGAGAGGGGCTTTGCGGATGCATTCCCACTAGCCTTGTTCTGGGGCAACAATGAAGGTGCAGTGAGTAGGCAAGTGGGGGGAGGAAGCGCGTGGAAATATTTTGTGTCCGGCAGTCCACAGAAACTGCAAAAGCTGAAAATGTGAGACCTTTATGGCCCCAGAAGTATATGAGGTGCCGTATGCAGGAGCACTAGGAGATCCAGGCCGGAACAGGTGGAGGGATTATCCCGGGATAATGAGTCAGAGGCCTCCAATGATATGGCTAAAAGAGACCCAGGGTGCTGCAGGTATAGTCCGAGGATGTGGTGGGAGGGTCCTGAGAGAGCAGTATGCTGGAAGAGCACAATGGATGAGAAGAAATCAGAAAAGAATTTAGGGAAGGGCCTTTAAGCATCCTGGCGGGGTCTTCGGTGCGCAGGTGAAGCCGTCGGGCTGGTGTTGGTGGTAGAGCCTCTGGCTGGAAGTCTCGGAGGGGTTGAGGGAACAGAACGGCATCGGCAGAAATGGGGGCCTTGCCATTCCATTTCACTTAGTACCAGTCCGGATTCTGAAACACTTGGAAGGCGCATAGATCTGTACCAATCTGGAAGGTCAATCAGTGGAATATCCAGGGAAGAACAGAAATTGGGGAGATCCTCTGGAACTCGCAGGTAAGCTGTGCGCCCATGTGCTTGAGCAGAAAAGTAAAATGGGAGTTGCCACCTATATGGTATGTTATGAGAGCGGAGTGTGTCCAGTATGGGGCAAAGTTCCCACCTTTGTTGCAGGGTCATGGAGGAGAGATCCTGGAACAGATGTATTTCATTCCCCTGATATAAGAGGCGTCCTCTTTCTCTGGCCCATCTGAGGATGTCCTCTTTAATTGGGAAGCTGACTAAACAACATACCACGTCTCTTGGGGGGGTCAGAGTCTCTGCCCCTGGGGCGAAGTGATCTGTGTGCACGTTCCAATTCGATAAGTGCAGCAGGCGTGTGGCCTAGTAGGTCCTTAAAGATCGCCACAGCCATTTTAGGGATTTCGCTCGGTTCCACAGATTCTGGCAGACCACGTATTCTGATGTTATGTCTGCGGCCACGATTATCTAAATCCTCTATCTGTCTGTAGAAATCGCGGATATGTGATGCGTGTGATGCTGTCGTCTGCTGTATCTCTACTATGGCTTCTGCATTATTCCTGCTGGCAACTTCCACCTCCTCTAACCTTGTACCTAATGAATGTAGGTTGTCATGTAGGTCACTGAGGGATGTGGTGAAAGTGGCTTTAATGTCTGCAGCCACTTCCTGAAGATCTTTCAGAGATAGTGTATGGGAGTCTGAAGAGAGATCGTGCTGTGGAACAGTGTCTTTGCCAGTTCCAGTGTTCTGAGGACTCTAAGCACATGCTGCTGCCGTCGAGGGAGGAGGGGAGGGAGAGGGGGATGCTGCTTGAGGCCTGTCCCTCTGCTGGGAGCGGAATAGCTCCTGAATGTGACGGGATTGCTGGGGGTTATGTGCCTGTGGGGAGCGGGAACGGGAGCCGGGAGCATTCCGGTCGGTCCTCCCCATGGTCATGTGGCCCTGGCTCACCCGCTCCTCCGTGCTGAACGAGGAAAGGTCTCCGGCCGGCGGGAGCTCCTGTATTACGCAGCCATGATGGATCGCGGCAGACCACGCCCCCCCTGAAATTTCTTAATTTTTATTTGCACTTGTGTGTATCACAAACGTGGCTAAACAGAATCACAATCATTTTGCTGTGTACATTTCAAATACACTGCTCAAAAAAAATTAAAGGAACACTTTGAAAACCCATCAGATCTCAATGGTGAAAAATATCATCCTGGATAGCTATACTGATATGGACTGGGTAATGTGTTAGGAACGTAAGGATGCCCCCCCATTTGATGGAAATGAAAATTATCAACCTACAGAGGACTGAATTCAAAGACACCCTGAAAATCAAAGTGAAAACATTATGCAGCAGGCTAGTCCATTATGCTGAAACTTCATTGCAGCAACTCAAAATGGTACTCAGTAGTTTGTATGGCCCCCACATGCTTGTATGCATGCCTGACAACATCAGGGCATGCTCCTGATGAGACGGTGGATGGTGTCCTAGGTTATTTCCTCCCAGATCTGGACCAGGGAATCAATGAGCTCCTGTACAGTCTAAGGTGCAACCTAGTGGCGTTGGATGGACCAAAACATGATATCCCAGAGGTGTTCTATTGGATTTAGGTCAGGCGAGCATGGGGAACATTCAATGGTATCAATTCCTTCATCCTCCAGGAACTGCCTGCATACTCTCGCCACATGAGACCAAGCATTGTCGTGCACCAAGAGGAACCCAGGACCCACTGCACCAGCGTAGGGTCTAACAATGGGTCCAAGGATTTCATCCTGATACCTAATGGCAGTCAGGGTGCCATTGTCTAGCCTGTAGAGGTCTGTGCGTCAGTCCATGGCTATGCCTCCCCAGACCATCACTGACCCACCACCAAAATGGTCATGATGAACGATGTTACAGATACCATAACGTTCTCCATGGCTTCTCCAGCCCCTTTCACGACTGTCACATGTGCTCAGGGAGAACCTGCTCTCATCTGTGAAAAGTACAGGGTGCCAGTTGGTGGACCTGCCAATTCTGGTTTTCCATGGCAAATGCCAATCGAGATCTATGTTGCCGGGCAGTGAGCACAGGAACCACTAGAGGATGTCGGGCCCTCAGGCCACTCTCATAAAGTTTGTTTCTGATTGGTCAGAGACATTCACACTAGTGGCCTGCTGGAGGTCATTTTGTAGGGCTCTGGCAGTGCTCATCCTGTTCCTCCTTGCACAAAGAAGCAGATACCGGTCCTGCTGATGGGTTAAGGACCTTCTATGGCCCTATCCAGTTCTCCTAGAGTAACCGCCTGTTTCCAGGAATCTCCTCCATACTCTTGAGACTGTGCTGGAAGACACATCAAACCTTTTGGCAATGGCACCTATTGATGTGCCATCCTGGAGGATTTTGACTGCCTGTGTAACCTCTGCAGGGTCCAAGTATTGCCTCATACTACCAGTAGTGAAACTGACCAAAATGCAAAACTAGTTAAAAACAGTCAGAAAAGATGCGTAGGGAACAAAATGTCAGTGGCCTCCACATGTAAAACCATTCCTGTTTTGTGGGTCGTCTCATTCTTGCCCATCTAGTGCACCTGTTGTTAATTTCATTAACACCAAAGCAGCTGAAACTGATGAACAACCCCCTCTGCTACTTAACTGACCAGATCAATATTCCAGGAGTTTCATTGACTTGATGCTATACTCTGATTAAAAAGTGTTCCTTTAATTTTTTTGAGCATTGTATATGTACTTCACCTGAACTGGAGTTCTGCTTTAGGGATGGCAATTCTGCCTTTTCTGTTTTTTCAACTTACCGTATATACTCGAGTATAAGCCGAGTTTTTCAGCACATTTTTTGTGCTGAAAAACTGCCCCCTCGGCTTATACTCGAGTCAACGTCTGCAGATGTCATTGGGGGCGCGAGGCTCCGTCAAGGGGGGCGCGTACAGGGGTGGGCAGAGGGCTGCTGTCTCTTACCTGGCTCCCACGATGATCCATCCAGAAAGCGCTGCTCCTTCCGTCACTCCGGCCACTCCCTCACTCCTGCCGCTCGGCTCCACCTCCTCACCGGTGATTGGCCGCCAGAACTATAGCTCAGGAAAGGTACACAGGCGGCCAATCATGGGCGAGGAGGCGGAGCCGAGCGGACCCGCGAACATCGAGTGAGGGAAAAGCCGGTAAGTGTGCAGTGCAGAGGTGCTGCTGCAACCACATATGCTGGCTGCAGCAGCACCATACTGCAACAGGGGTCAGCAAGTGTCATTGGTGTCAGTGGGAGGAATAGTGCCGCATCATTGGTGTCACTGATACTAATGATGGGGCATTATTCCTCCCACTGACACCAACGATGGGGCACTATTCCTCCCACTGACACCAATGATGGGGCACTATTCCTCCCACTGACACCAATGATGGGGCACTATTCCTCCCACTGACACCAATGATGGGGCACTATTCCTCCCACTGATACCAATGATGGGGCACTATTCCTCCCACTGACACCAATGATGGGGCACTATTCCTCCCACTGATACCAATGATGGGGCACTATTCCTCCCACTGACACCAATGATGGGGCACTATTCCTCCCACTGATACCAATGATGGGACACTATTCCTCCCACTGACACCAATGATGGGGTACTATTCCTCCCACTGATACCAATGATGGGGCACTATTCCTCCCACTGACACCAATGATGGGGCACTATTCCTCCCACTGATACCAATGATGGGACACTATTCCTCCCACTGACACCAATGATGGGGCACTATTCCTCCCACTGATACTAATGATGGGGCTTATACTCGAGTCAATAGTTTTTCCCAGTTTTGTGTGGTAAAATTAGGTACCTCGGCTTATATTCGGGTCGGCTTATACTCGAATATATACGGTAATCTTTGCTTTTTGTTAATCAAATGGCTTTTTCAAAATGCAAATTCAGATTATTGCTGGAGGTTGGTGATTACAGTCAGATGTTTGAAATCTGCTTCTTTTTTGCATGAGCCTATCTTGTATAAACAGTTGAAACACCTACAAGTGTCATGCAATAAAACTGTCATTTAAGAAACAGACTGAGGAGAAATGCTAAATTTTACAAAAAATAATGCAAAATCTTCTTATACTAAGGGCATTTTAATAATAACTATTGTATAATAATGCCAATCAAACAAGGCAGCATGTTTATTGGATGCATTTTTTTAAACAATGCTGGCCCAATATTTTTAAATTCATTGTGGTTTTTGGATCGACTTTTGTAAGCTCTTTTGCTGCCAAAGTTGTTTTTGCATTTTTTGCACACGTTTAAAAATCATTTTAGGCCTGAATATTAGTTAAAATTCCCAAACATTATATTTTTCTCAAAGCAGACACCCTAGAGAATAAAATAGTGGTAGGTCCAACTTTTTATGTCACATGATATTAGCACAAATGTTTTAGGGACTTACAGCAACAGTTCCATTCCTTTTCAGATAAATGTATTACATAAAAAATTACAAGCTCACCAGTGTTCTTTGTTTAGGCTTGTTCCTTCTGTTTTCACCTTGTGATCTGTCCAGTAACATGCCTCATGTATTAGAGTGCCCCCCACTGTGGATGAAGAAGCACAAGGGGCACCTTTGGACCGCAGTATTGTTAATCTGGGAGATGAGGAATGTTAGAATGACTAGCAGATTTGGATACACTAACAAATTGAAGCCAAATTCCATTCACACTGCAGTTACACAACCAGTTACAACCAACTTTTTTTTTCTTTTGAGATAAAGGTTTTATATAAATAAACAAAAGCTGATCATTTTAAGCACCCCTGTCAATGATAAATGGTTTATCTCAACCCTCTAACTTCTGCATCGGCAGGACAGCTTGTTCTTTTGAAAAACATCAGATTTGCTGGCTAGATCACCAGGTTAAAATAAAGGAAAGAAAGCTTAAACTAGAAAATTAATGCAGCCATCACATCTAAGAATTGGTAAGCTGTAATATAATAAATGTTTGCTCTTTGGTTTAGTACCATTTGATTTTTTTTCTTTTAACTTTTCTTTATCATATAGAGCAGGTGACAGGTTTTCTTTAAGGAAACGTCCCTTTGATGAAGCTAATGAAGCACTGAACATACTTGCTTAGCATCTTCCCTGGCCACAGAAGCCAGGGATCAACCGCTCCAACACCAGAAGCAAGGAAAGTGCCAATATAGAAACATTTGATTTGAGCTCTTCACTTTTATTTTTTAAATCATCATAGGGAGGATCAAGAAGCAGATGCTCAATGATTTTCCTCTGCTGTGCCTGCTGATACTTATTATCGATGTCCAGGGCAACCAGAAGAGATGGGTGAGCTTGGGATCCATGATGTGGAGGGACATCAGGCTGGGGTGGTGGCATGTTTGAGTGCCTGTGAAAGTGATTGGGTGGCTTTATATAGGGCCTAGAAATCAGTAGGTGTTGGTTTCAGTCTAACACAGAGTAATGTCATATAGCGGAATAATTTAGCAGGTAGTGAATAAATAGTTGTTATCGTTGATGGTGCACAGCAACACACTAATGCTTAGTACACATGATCAGATAATTGAATGACTTATTCTTTTTTTCGTTGCATGCTAGTCTCATATCGAAAATGAAGACGTTACTAAAGTTACAAAAATTCTCGTACGACAGAATACAACTTTGGAAATGATGTAATGTATTGTATTGTAATGTATTCTTTGGTTTCTGAACATGCATGGTCTTGGATTATCAATTTGTTTGGACGAATACTGTACTGATTAAACGGAAAGTTTTCAAGCTGTTATCATACAAGAAAAATGTTTGTGCTTCTTCATTCGGATATTGTTGCATGAACTGTCGTAATCGGCTATTGAAAGCTGTGTACTAATGATCAGATTATTGTACGATCTCTCCACAAGCATTTTTTGTGATCCGATTTTCTGATTGTTTGTACAGGGTATAAGTAAAGTAGTAGCCGCTTGAATCTTTTCCTTTTAATCTTTTTTATTAGTTTTGCAAAGTACAAAAGTAGAAAAAAACAGATTCAGTGAGACCAGAATATGGTACAATGATAAAAGATACAGTTGTGTGTGGCCAGGGCCCTGGTATACATACAGATAACGCAAAAGCAGCAACAACGTCAGGGCCTTATAACAAACTAGTATAGTTCAAGAAGAACAGGAGATGAAAAGATAGAAAACAAGAGAAGGGGGAAAAGAAAGGAAAGAAGGGGGTGGAAACCCAGAGGGGGAAGAGAGATATATGGCTCCCATTTGAAGGCATGAGAGGAAGCATTACAGATCCACGTGAACATATTTTGCCCAAGACCTTATGCCTATACATTGACATAAAGACCAAAGGTGTTTTCCATGAGCGAGCTATAATGAGCTTGGCCGCTAGAAACATAAAAAAGATCAGCTTTCTTGAGGAGCGAGGCAGGTCCTCCACTGGCTCATTCAACAGTGCAATTAGGGGCGACTGAGGAACCGGAGTCCTAGTGACTTTATGGATCAGAGCAAACACTCCATTTCAGAATCACCGTAGTTTCGGACACTCCCACCAGACATGGTACATCGTACTTAGTAACTGACAACCTCTAAAGCAGAGAGGCAAGGAAGTCGGATATAACCTCGTTAGCCGGCCGGGACCATATACCATCTGGTTACTACCTTTTAATATTTGCTTCCACAAGGGAGATATTAAGAATTCCTTCATCGGCCAGATGGAAAGTGAAATGCCAATGGTCGAAATCTTTCTCAGAAGTGAGATCCAAGTCCCAAGCCCTCATATAGGGAAACTTTTCAGTGGAGGTAAGCAGCAGCCTGTAAATTGTTGATATCCCTCCCCTATGGCCTGCCTTCCATGTGCACCAAGATTCATAAGCAGTGACTGTGGGATTGTTTATAACTGCAGGGCACAAAGAGTGCAAAAAGTGTGCTGTTTGAAAAAAATGGAATGTCTCAGAAGGGGGCATTTTTAATCTAGATCGACAGTGTTGCCGAGTGAAAGGGCCCCTGGGAGTGAGAAAGTGGCCTATTCATTAAAGACCCTTATTAAGCCACCACCGGAAGGATTCAGGGTCCAGACCCGGGGGAAATTTAGGATTATTAAAAAGATGGGCTAAAGGTTTAAAGGGGTGAGATTAAATTTTGGATTATTCCTCACTCTATCCCACACAATCACAGAGTTTGACAGCGTGGACTCTAGAATCTGCATTCACTAATCTGCAAAGCCATTTGGATAAGTTTACTGCAGAGATTTGCCTTATGTGCTGCGCACACCATGACAAGAGATATAGTGTAAGATTGGTTAAGAAGGAAATGCTTTTGAATACTCAACTCAATTTCCATACAATGGATCGGTTCATTTAAAACCGCCCACAAACGCCATAATCACTATCTCATGATCAGACCAGGCCGCCTCCCTAATACAGACTTTCTGAATCTGGGTAAAGAGAGAGGACTGAGTGAAAATGTGATCTATCCTTTAGTGCAAGTTGTGGGCATGAGGATAATGCGTATAATCCCATATAGAAGGGTGTTTTTCCCGCCAAACATCTATAAGGCCTACCGAGTAGAGCAGCTTAGCAAGGTGCAGACTCTCTTTAGGAGGGCAGCGGAGCCTCTTGCCCATCAGTTGCGCTTTATCTAGACTGAGATCTAGGGCCAGGTTCATATCACCCCCACAAATTACCCTGCCCTCAAAGTGCTGGGAGAGAGTGTGGAATATAGAAGTAAAGAAAACCACTTGTCCCATGTTCAGGGCATAATATGAGAGGGTCTGATATGAGGTCCGATATGTCCCTTTAGGAGAGATACTGACCCTCAGGATCTTTAACTTCCTGAAATAGAGAAAAAGGCTATGTGTTTAGCAAAAAGTGTGGCAACCCCCTTCATTTTAGTCTCTATATTAGCTGTATAGAAAACAGGGACATGTTAATGTAAAAATGGAGGTTTATAAGTAGCAGGGAAATTAATTTCCTGTAGAAAAAACAATATTTCCTCTCTGAGAGTGGTAGTACTGTAAAGTTTTGATTGGGGAGTTTAG
Organism: Staurois parvus; assembly: GCF_062004578.1. Taxonomy (NCBI): domain Eukaryota; kingdom Metazoa; phylum Chordata; class Amphibia; order Anura; family Ranidae; genus Staurois; species Staurois parvus. The sequence goes on along the minus strand of NW_028318400.1, from coordinate 2,773,673 downwards.
GGAAGGGAGGGTTTAGTTGATGCCATGATGAACAGTTAAGGGAGACACGCCAGTGGATAAAACCTGGCTTCTGTTTACCAACCCACGAGTCTAGAGGGGCTTAAAGCTCTCAACGGCTAGGCAAGGAACCAAGTACTGAGCTGGCATCAGAAATCGTCTACCAGGATTCTACAAAGGAAAGAGATAGGAAGAGAAGAGACACAGATTAGAGTAATAAGAACAAAAAAACAAACTAATGAACAAATGATTGCATACAGTACATCATCAACTCTAAAGTGGTTAATTCCAAAAAAGAAAACCAAGGCCTATGGGTTTGCAGGCCAAATCTGAGCCAAAGCTCAAGAAAAACCTGCGCTATGAGGCAGAGGGAGGTGCACCCGAACCAGGGCTCGCTGTGGCAGGCCCTTAGTAAAGATATCAGAAGTGGTAGTGTGATAATAATTGCAAATGATTTAAAAAAACTCTCTCAGCTTATTGCAAAACATCTTAACTACAGCTGAAAACCAAGACACAGGATAAGGACAGTCCCAGTACACAGGCTAGCAGAAATCAAAATGAAAATAATCAGCAATTCAAGGGGGACGAGCATTCTTGGAGGAGCGAGAGCCCTGTGATCTCCAGAGGAAAGTGGACGTGGAGATGTTGCGGCCTCAGGAGGAGGATAGTTGGAGTTTTGTGAAGAGACAGCTGGAGGATCTTGAGAAATTATGCCTAGGTGGAACAGTAGCTTCTCTCCTTCTGAGAAAGTAGAAAAGGCGCAAGCCCCAATTTTGTGGGAAAAGAGCAGAAAGTTCAACTTTTATTTGATGTCCCGGTGAGACAAGACTTGCAGGAGTGGTTTCAAAGCACGCGGATTTTAAATGGTATAGGGTGAAATGTCAGCAAAGATTTGGACTTTGTGTCGGTGGATGGACAGCGATTCGAATAACAAGCTCTTTAGTGGCATAGAAGTGTGGTTTCACAATGATATCACGGGGGCGACCGTCTGAGCATGGGGCTTGTAGCGCTCGGTGGGATCTATCCAATTCCAAGTGATCTGCTAAATCTGGGAATAGTTCATGCAAGAAAGAGCGATCAACAGCATCAGTGTCCTTCTCTGATTCTGGCAGTCCCCGAATCCTAAAATTGTACCGCCTAGTCGCCCAGGTCAACAGTCTTTGATAATACCACATCAAGTTGTTCCTGCAGATCTTGTATGCATATGTTAATTAGTGCATGCAATTGTAGTTTGGAGTTTAGTTTCCACCACTTCCACCCCCGTGCCGTGGCCTTGAATGTTAGCCTTTATATCAGCAGTAATCTGCGCCGCTGTTCTGGAATGGCCTTGTTCCAGAAGCTCCGAGAATTTAGTTAATAGTGCTTGATGTCCCATATCAAATTGTGGGAAGATGTTTGGGGACATTGCAGCCATGTCTGGACTAGGGGGTAGGGAGACAGTCTGCAAGTCCAGGAAGCCGCCAAATGGTTGGGCCAGGAATGACTCCATAGAGGCCGGTGACGCTCCTGGGTGTGGTAAATTAGTGAGGGGTGCAGAGGAGCCCGCACACCTATCCACAAACCTGTCCCCTTCATCAGCATCCTCCTGGCTAGGACTGACTCGTGTCTCCCCTGGTGGTGTGGTGGCCATCTTGGAATTCGGTTGGGAAGGGTGCAAAGTTGGCACCAGCTGGGACCATGCCACCAGCCATGCAGAGTCCGGTAGAGTCCTGGCGGCTAAAGAACCCAGCAGGCGTTTAAAAAATGCTGTAGCAGGCCGGATTAGGCAGCTGCATTGCGGAGCTACATGGCTAAGCGTCCATCTTGCCAGAGCCCACGCATGCGCCCCCCACTTGAATCATTTAATAATTGCAGTCACAGAATGCATGATGTTGATGGGCTTTTTGTAGCACTGTTCTTATAATAAATTCTACTACCACAACTACAAATGAAAATACATTAGAACTGATAATTTATGAACATGGATTACAAATGATCACCAAACTGTGAACTTGTCATCATTCTTCCCTAGCTCTTGGAACATCTCATTTGTGTTATTAGAGTAATTTCATTCCCTACCTGCATCTGTTACTATGGCCACACAACCAATATAAAATATGTATTTTCATCTCCTTTGTGTTTTCTAGTTCACAACACGTCTATGTCTGTCGAAGATGTACATTGTAATATTTGTTTTTGAGCTAATATGATGATTATTTTCATTTTTCACAAATCATGGTATGCATTGTAATTAGGAACTCATTTTGTAATGTTTGTTTTGCACAATCTGTTATCATGTATGTCAAATTAAAATGCACTGTCTAGACATTGTGTTCTGTGCAAGTAGTGTTTTTTCCCTATAAACATAGCTTATTATGTATTAGGAATAAAATCTTAGAAAACTGACAGTCATCCCCAGCAGAGGTACTATCAAGATGAAGAAAAAAGAGAAAGAATAAACAATGTCAACTACATGTACTACTTATGTAATAACACTAGTTTATAATTTAGTGGCAGCATTTAAAGAACATTGTATATATTAAACAGCTTACATACCATAAAGAGAAGGAATAAGCTGTGTAGATTGTATGACATATGAAGTACCACCATTGTGTAATTTGATGCAACATCTAAAAAAAAAAGTATATTGAGCCACATACTTTTAAGCATTTAACCATATTTGTTTGGACAAAAAATTTTCAGTTGCCAAAATACATTCTCTAAATAAAATTATGCAAATGTACACTCACCAACCACTTTATTAGGTACACATGTTCAATTGCTTGGTAACACAAATTGCCAATTACATGCATACAACTCAATGCATTTAGGCATCTAGACTTGGTGAGGACAACTTGCTGAAGTTAAAACCGAGCATCAGAATGGGAAATAAAGGAGATTTAAGTGATTTGAACATGGGATAGTTGTTGGTGCCAGATGGGCTGCTCTGAGTATTTAAAAAAACTGCTAATCTACTAGATTTTCATGCACAGCCATCTCCAGGGTTTACAGAGAATGGTCCAAAAAAGAGAAAATATCCAGCAAGTGGCAGTTGTGTGGACGAACATACCTTGCTGATGTCAGAGGTCAGGGGAGAATGGGCGGATTGGTTCGAGATGATAGAAAGACTCGATCTTTCACTCCCTATAACCCCCCCAGCAGATCACAGCTCTGCCTTGCTTACATAGGCAGAGCTCTGTTCTGTGTCCTGCCCGATAATTGGCAGGTGCCGGTGGACATCCATTTACCAGCACTTCCAGATAGGCTTCTGCTGTGAGTGTTCACATCAGAAGCAATCTGCCATCGGCAGCACGTGTGCCCCCCTATGGCAGAAGTGCAAAACTATGTATATATGTGATTTTTTTTTTTACAGGAGGACAGCCCTGTAGCAATAACACTGCTGTAGCACATTACTTAAGTGGATAATATTGCAGATGTTTGGAAGGTGCATCACAGGTCTCATAAAACTAGAAGGTTAGGGTAAATCTATATGGCAGTTTTTAAAGTCTGACCAAGGATAAGTAAAAAGGGACTATATTTTTCAGTTCTGCTAGAATATACGCGTAAGTGATCATCATAATGTAAAAAAAAAAATAATAATAAAAATCTTACATATTTGTAAACACCGCATATCCACTTCCAGACCATGCCTTTTCTGGCAATTTTTGTTAGAAACTCCAAAACTCTAGCAGAGGCACTGGAGAGTAAATTGATAGGTTTTGAAATTTTTTATGTCACATGGTATTTGCGCAGTGATTTTTCAAATGCAATTTTTTGGCAAAAAACACAATTTTTTAAAAAATGTTAATGCAAAAACACACACTACATAACCCATTTTTTTGTAAGATATAAAATATGATGTTACATCGAGTCAATAGATATCAACCATGTTATGTTTTAAAATTGCACCTGCCCGTACATGGCGACAAATGATGTAAACTTTACTATCCATGTGCAGCGCTTTAAAGCCTTTACAGGTTACCACTTTAGATTTACAAAGGGGGCCTGGTGCTAGAATTACTGCCCATGATCTGATGTTTACGGTGATACCTCACATGTGGGGGACGATCGCTGTTTGCATGCGTGCATGAACGAAATGTGCGTTCGCCTTTGCGTGCAAGCATGGGGGAGGGGATGAGGGCATGGGGGCACTTATTTTATTTTTACACTGTCAGTTTATTTTTTTTTTTATCACTTTTATTGCTGTCACAAGGAATGTAAACATCCCCTGTGACAGCAATAGGCATGTGACAGGTACTCTTTATGGAGGGATCTGGGGTCCATGAGACCTCAAATCCCTCCTCTGCCCCTAAAAGCATTCAACCCGTGTGTTTGAATACTTTTGACTTTTAAAAATGGCACAGTTTAGTTCCAAGTAAACCAGGAATAATGTCAGGTCACCGCTTCCGGTTTACTATGTTACAGAGCTGAACAAAGCCAGTCTTTATCTGGTTCTGTGGCCAGACAGCAACAGCGCTAGCTGTGATGGGAGCTCCCTTTAAAGCCACATAAGGCAGCAGGGGAATATCCTCACCCAGTGCTTGTAATAGCAATCAAGCGGTTAGTTGGCTGTTTTGATTGCTCTTACAAGAGAGCCAACCATCCGCTCTCAATAACGGTGTAATGCCTCAAACCCCAGTGATGTACACGTACATTGCTGGAGCTGAAAGTGGATATACATACAGAATACTATTCATATAAGTCTATAGTTCAGAGCTAATCTGATAAAGAAAGCTCTCTTTTATGGATGACTTATCTCATCAGGGTTGTCAAGCACATTACCTGCTATACAGGTGACTATTACAGGAAACTTTTAGAAATGTGAATATGTAATTTAATATTAATAAATGTAATGTTTAATTTAATATTCAAAATAGGAAACAGCAAGCAACTAATAATGTAAAACTCACCTAAAATTTATTTCAGGTAAATAATATATATTATTTCAACCGAAACGTGTGCATATACAGTATAAAATATATTTTTCCAAAACAAAGTGGGGCTGATTTGCTAAAGGGAGAGTTCACATAGAAAAGTTAATGATTCCATAGTAAATGTTCATTAAACTTAGTTAAAAAGGTGAAGCTGTGTTTAAAGTGGTTGTAAAGGCTCAAGGTTTCTTACCTTCATGCATTCATTACCTTCACTGTTGTCACTTACGGCCAGTGAGCCAATGAGAACAGAGGGAGCAGGGCTGAGCTGCGGCTCCATGTGTGATTGGACACACGGAGCATTGGGTGCCCCCATAGCAAGCTGCTTGCTGAAGGGGGCACCCAACAGGCCGGGGGAGGGGGGGCTAGGAGAGCCTGCAGAGGAAGAGGAGGATTGGGGCTGTTCTGTGTAAAACCACTGTTCTCAGCTGCATATAGAGCTTAGGGAGGAGAAACAGCAGCACACTAATCTTCCCAGTGAATGGCTGTGCAAGGGGTGGGGTGTCAGTGTAGCAAGAAAATGAATAAACCTCCCAGTAATGCTATTACTAGGCTGCCGCGAGAGGGAGCTCTACTGATTTGTAGTGTGACCTCAGGAGACTAATACCAACAAGCTCACATTAAACTCGGAATGAACAACATGTGTTTTCTGCTCTCCTCTTTGATACAGATACTGCAAGCTTCATCTTTTCATACCTCGCATTCAGATCACTGATAATATTGTAACATCAGCAGAAGTCTTCGTTTTTGATTAACTCCCAGCATAGCCAGAAAACAGACCACACTGTGCCTAGTGTGGTAAGTTTTTAATAGAAAAGTAGAGGGGTTGGCAGAAACAGCAGGTATTTCACACAAAGGAAGCAATGCAAAGAGAACAGGATACTTTTTCATAGTATGAAAGAGTATAGTTTCAAGTACATGGTACAGCAGGCACATATCAGGAATATGAAATGTGGGCATACATATTCTTTAAGAAAATTAAGAGTAAATAACATCAACTGTTGTCTTTATTGTGTTTTGTTAATTTTATTTTTAAATGCAGAGTGGGATGGTAAGAGGTTGGTGGAAGAGGAAATATAGGAGGAGCTATTTGGGAGTGAATAGAATAGTCTGGTCTGTAATGTAAAATGAAAATACAAAGAGTAAATACTGTATAGGAATACAAGAAAATCAGTGGCTTCCCACTTAGTCAATAGGGCATGCTTAAAAACATGGAGGTTATTGCCTTTAACTTTGCGCATTTGAAGGTATGTTGGGGTGCCATTCACAATAAATGGCACTGCGGAGCAACAGTGTGCATTACTGAAGTGAAATTGTGTGAATGGGAATTTAGTTCAATATTTCTACTAGTCCTTGTATAGTAAAGTAGAACTGGACAGAACTGGATCACTTTGACGTAGTTGGCCTAAATGAACATGTATTGCAATATGCAAGAACCTGAGTTTTTGTGAAAACATTTAGATAGGGTGTAAAGCAGTGTGTAATGGGTTAATTCACACCAATTTAGCACCTCCTGTATATGTAAGGTATTTGAATTTGAGGACATCTCTTCATTTCTATTACATAGTGTCCATCAGTGACCAGACCAGTCTGTAGCTCTGTCTGTCCAATATAGACACTATGGGGTTGATTTACTAAAACTGGAAAGTGCAAAGTCTCATGCAGTAGTGCATGGTAACTAGTCAGTAGATTTTGTACTCTCCAGTTTTTGTAAGTCAGCCCCTTTATGTCCATTCAACATACATTAGGTGTAATTGGCACTTTGCATAGCTGGCAGGCTTGAAAATGTATTGCAAGATATAAAAAAAAACAACTATGTAATTCATCTCTTTAGGGAAGCCTATCCTACCGCCACTTAACTACTGAACTTTTAATTCTTCCAGCAGCTCATCCCTCACAGTTGTTACAGGGCCCAACTGTGGGTATAGGATTATAGCTTTTTTTTTTAATGGTTGAACTGGATGGACATTTGTCTTTTTTCAGCCAGACTAACTATCTAACTACGGTACGTTTTGTACTACTTGTCCCCCCCATTAGATTGTAAGCTCTCAATCAGGACACTCCTAACCATCTTGTATTGAATTGCTGTCTTCCTTTATTTTGAAAAGCATTGCACTAACTGTTGGTGCTATATAAATCCTGTATAATAATCATGTAACAGAAATCACCCCCAATGTCTATTAGTCCAAATCAAATCAAAAGTTAAAACAGTTTCTCTCTGTCACTTCATCCTTCCTCCTATACGTCAGTGCATGTCATTCTTTAATAGTGTTTAGCAGTCACCTCCACAAATGTCATAGTGCAGACATAGTGAACAGTACCACATCCTTTGTTGAAACCATTAAGATATTAATATTATTTTTTTAGTAGTAATTGGCATGTTTCTCCACAAATGTCATTATACATTGCTCAAAAAAATGAATGGAACACTTTTTAATCAGAGTATAGTATCAAGTCAATGAAACTCCTGGGATATTGATCTGGTTAGTTAAGTATCAGAGGGGGTTGTTAATCAGTTTCAGCTTTCAGGTCCGGATCTGGGAGGAAATACCCCAGGACACCATGGGGTTTATTTACTAAAGCTGGAGAGTCCAAAATCAGACTCCCTTCTGCATAGAAACCAATCAGCTTCTAACCTCAGCTTGTTCAATGAAGCTTTGGCAATGAAACCTGGAAGCTGATTGGTTTCTATGCAGAAGTGAGTCTGATTTTGGACTCTCCAGCTTTAGTAAATAAACCCCCATCTGTTGTCTCATTAGGAGCATGCCCTGACGTTGTCAGGAATGTATACAAGCATGTGGGGGCTATACAAACTACTGAGTACCATTCTGAGTTGCTACAATGAATTTCAGCAAAATGGACTAGCCAGCTGCATCATTTTTTTAATTTGATTTTTCGAGGTGTTTTTGAATTCCGTCCTCTGTAGGTTGATCATTTTCATTTCCTTTAAACGATGGGGCATCATTACATTCCCAACACATTACCCAGTCCATATCAGTATAGATATCCAGCATGATATTTTTCCCCATTGAGATCTGGTGTGTTTTCAAAGTTGCTTTAATTTTTGGAGCAGTTTCGATATAGTCAACAATACTAAGTTCATTGCTGGAGTAGCTCTTGCCTTCTGACACGTAAGCCTGATCTTCTCACAGCAGGCTCTCTAAGTTGCCTTTTTTAATTTTGTTAACTGTTCCCTCAAAGTACTTCTGTGTTGTGAGGTTGACACATGTTGCTCCAGCACAGCACATAAAATCACAACAAAAAAAGGTGGACCGCTTATGTAGAGTTTAAAATCACAAATTAGTTTGTAACACCCCTTACCCCGGAAGATGGTTAAAGGCTCCCAGGTGGCTCAGTGGGTTAGCGTTTTAAACCTCAGGGCAGAATTCTTGACTCTTTTTGAAGTGGAAGAATTTGGGTGCCAGTCACTTTGGAAATGGCATAATAATCTCAGTGAGAGCGAGAGTTAGGGCACAGTACAAATCTTTCCATATGTTCTTCAATTCGAACATGTAGTGTCCTCTTTATTCTTCCTACATATTGTAAGGTGCAAGTACATTCTAAGTGGTGTATGAAGGAATTAGCCTTTCAGCATTACTATACCGCCATTTTGTCTCTCTGAGCCAAAGCTCCTCCATCTTAGAATCAGTATCCATCTTAAAACTTAGTCAGTACTTAAAGTTGAATTTTTGTTTAAAGACTGTTCTTTACTTTCGATAAGAGTATAAGGTTCCTCTTTTTCCTTCAGATGTAACTTCCTTTTTTCCTCTAGCTAGCACAAGACTGAAAGTCTGCGGTGAGCTATATCCTGTTGCAAGATTATTAATAACTTTAGCCAGTGTTAAAATAGGGAAATTGTCTACTTTCTATACTAATGCTTGACGCACATAATAATAATTAACATATATGCCAAATGATTGGGCATTACTGACGTATGTAATATTCTGATTGGTTAATACATACCTGTCAATTGATTGGTTCTTATATTTCTATGTATTGTTTTAAGTTTCATATATAAGTTTAAACACGGAAGAATAAATTCAGTTCCTTCTGAGATACCACCTTGTGTCTGTGTGCATTTCCTGTGTCTCAAAGGGGGCTCCAGGCCTGAGGACAGACACTGATCAAGGCCAGGGACTGACGGGGGTCAGTGGCTACAGAAAGGAACGAGAAGAGCCAATTCCTTTCAATTGGGGGCTCGTGTCCGGGATGAGATAATCACCCTTTGGTAAGTAAGATTTTTTGTCATTTTTGTCAACTAGTCTGTCTTGCCGTTAAGGCTCTGATTAAAATCTCATGCCCTATGGTAGCACTGGACTCAGCGTCATAAGACGCCAGTGGCCAGGCGCAAAGGAGCACAAGGTCTTTTTGGAAAAAGACTAGAAGCAGTTTTGGGAACTGCAAAGTCTCTTATGAGAAGAGACTGAAAAGAGTTTCTCTGAGAAGAAACCAGGAAAAGTCCGGGGTTGATCAGTTCTGTCCTGCAACTCTTTGCTTTTCTTCCTATCGCATAGAAGTATAAGATAATTTGTTTGTGTGACACAAGTGCCCAGGTGGTAAGTGTATGGGCCAGCGGTTACTGAGGGTATTGTCAACTTCCGTTGTAAGACGCACCACCCCTCCAGCTAGGCCTTATTGGCTGATGACCTGGAGAAGGTGATAGCATGGTGACACGGAGTTGGGTGCCTATGTAAATGTCTTGTTCAAATTGTGTTGTAGGCTTATTGTTAGAAAAGTGGGAGTTAGTCAGAGTCAGGATATTATTAGAAGTATTGTATATCCAGGTTATAATCTCCACTTTTGGTCAACCACTAGAGAAAGACCCAATAAATATCTTAAGTCCAGACATTTTTATAAAGTAAATTGTCATTTGGAAGTTGACCCCTGTCTTTTGGGACGGCCTATAGGACAGATTTGTAACACAGACCTTTGTAAGTGTAAAAAAATGGGAAGTGGTCAAAGTAAGGATAAACTCCCTCCCCCAAATATTGGTGAGATATGTAAAGATTATGTAGCCCGTATCTGTGGGACAGATTACTATCTAGTTAACCCCTGGGTGGATAAATTAGCAGACTGGAGTGAATTCATGGGAAGTGTTGACCCGTTCCCCCGTGATGGGAGTAATGATACTTTTCATATGGATATGATTAGGGGTCTCTGTCTGGGGGATAAACAGGCTTTTCCATGGTATGAGGGAGACCCTGCGTGGGATCAGAAATATATGGCCAGGGGAGGACAAAATTGGTTAGAATTTGCCCCTCTCTGGTTTCATAGACAAACTGGGAAACAAAATAAAGCCAAAGCTAGAAATGTAGATGCCACTAAAATACATGCATTAGAGTCAGAAATAGACAGACCCACACACCCTCTCATGCCATTCCCTCCCCCATATGTCCCACCTGTCCCACAGCCCACAAAACTTTATCCATCTCTTACTGAAGAAGATATTGATTTTTTAGCCGGACATTATGCAGTCCAGCACCCCACTGCACCTCCAGCACCAACACTTCCACAGACCCCTCAAATACCTAGTGCTGTTCACATTTCTACCACACAGCCTAGTACAGTTCAAACTCCCGCGCCCTCCCAGGGTGTGGTTCAAAGTCCTACCACACAGGGAGCGACAGGGGAATAGCTGTTTCTTCAACTACTGAAGCAGATGATTCACTTGTTGATGAATCCGCTAGTTCAGGCTCTCTGCTGTTCAGAGCAGCTAATAGTCTAGGTATAGTGGACATGCTAAGTCTATCACACACACGCCATAATACCCAATATGGTATTGATTCCAATACACAACAGATGCCCTTCATGACAATAGGAGACAATCTATTAAAGAAACCCATTGAGATAGAAGACATAAATAGGATTGTCAAACATTGTCCAAGACCCACTGTTTCTTCAACGGCTACTGTGAGCTATTTGAAGAAAGCATGTAAAGGTAGAAATTACACACAAGAGGATATGCGCCTTAGAGATTCTGCTCTCTCCTGGCTCTCATCCTACCTGTCACAACGCTCCTTCAGCGTTACCTATAATGCTACCACCTCCCCCTCACTCCCCCTCTCTGTTGGGGTCCCTCAAGGCTCTGTCCTCGGGCCCCTTCTCTTCTCCATCTATACCTCCTCCATTGGCCAACTCATACACTCTCACGGCTTCAACTACCACCTCTATGCCGACGACACACAAATCTATCTCTCAACCCCCCACCTCACCCCCTTGGTCTCAGCCCGAATCACACACCTACTGAGCGACATATCAGACTGGATGTCGCTCCACTTCCTTAAATTGAACCTCTCCAAAACCGAGTTTCTTGTCTTCCCCCCAGCCCGGACACCACCCCCCATTGATTTCTCCATCACATCCAACAACGCTACCATCAAACCCGCCCTGCAGGCCAGAGTACTGGGTGTCATTCTGGACTCCAACCTATCCTTCCAGCCCCAAGTCCAATCTTTAACAAACTCGTGCAGACTCCACCTCCGCAACATCGCCAAAATCCGCACGTTCCTAACCCCAGAAACCACTAAACAGCTCATCCACTCTCTCATCATATCACGACTCGACTACTGCAACTCCCTCCTCACTGGCCTGCCTCGCCGCTGGCTATCCCCTCTTCAGTCCATCCTGAACACGGCTGCCAGACTCATTCACCTTTCCAACCGCACTGTCTCCGCCACCCCCCTCTGCCAATCCCTCCACTGGCTTCCGATTGCGCAACGGATCAAATTCAAAATCCTAACGCTGACGTACAAAGCTGTCCACCATACTGCCCCGAACTACATCACTGACCTAATATCCAAGTACCACCCAGCACGCACACTCCGCTCCTCACAAGACCTCCTTCTCTCTAGTTCCCTGGTCTCCTCCTCCCATGCCCGCCTCCAGGACTTCTCCAGGGTGTCACCCATCCTCTGGAACTCCCTGCCCCAACCCATCAGATTATCACCTACTCTCCTCTCCTTTAGGCGCACCCTGAAAACCCATCTCTTCAGGGAAGCCTACCCCACCCCCTGCTAACTTGCCGACCTCCTCCACTCTTCCTACCACTCCATCCCCCACAGCTATCTCCTCCTGTGCCACCACCCCCTCCCTCCTAGATTGTAAGCTCGAAAGAGCAGGGCCCTTGATCCCCTCATGTTTTGCATTGTATTGGTATTGTTCTGTCACATGTTCTGTCTCCCTTTTGTAATGTACAGCGCTGAGCGAACTATTGGTGCTTTATAAATACTGTATAATAATAATAATAATTATCCTCAATGGAATATTGGGACAAACTTCCCCTTGGAATTGGGGTAATGTTGGGACCATATCCATCTTAGAAGCAGGCGACATTACTGCCACAAATTATAAATTAAACACAGAAGATGGTAGGGACAATATGTGGAGAGAGGTCTCAGAAGAAATGGAACGAGCTTTCCAATCTAGATCCTCCCTCCCTACCGCAGTAGCCTGCAAGCAAAAGTCAGGAGAAACTGTGTTAGATTTTTGGAAAAGATTTAATGAGACATGGACACAAGAGGCAGGACTGACATTGCAAGACACCATGCATAGTCTACTGATTCAGACTTTCCTGTCCAATCTAAAACCCAGTGTCATGTTAACTGTAAAACAGATGATTTCTGAATGGCCCACTTGTACCCCATACAGGGAATCACTCTGCTAGATCACTCATTCAGAATCATACCCAATTGTCCAGTTAATTTGTTAGGGAGAGACCTCCTGGGAGAGTTGAACATCAACTTGAAATCCACAAAGAGAGGTGGTATTGTGGCTCACTCTGCCAAAATGCCAATCATCCCTGCCATGACAATGATTACTAAAGAAGACCCCTCATTTCCTGCTGGAACAATTAATGACAAAGTTTGGGAAAAAAGTGCCTTGGATGTGGGATCCATTTCCTGCACTCCATATAAGGCCACACTGAAGCCATGGGCTCAACCTGTGTTTCACAAACAATACCCTTTGTCAAAAGAAAAGGAGGAAGGAATAGCGCCCATGGTGGAACACTTTCTCAAGGAAGGAGTCCTTGAAGAGGTGATTTCACCATACAACAGCCCAATAAATCCAGTTAAGAAGCCGGACGGCTCTTACAGATTTGTGCAGGACCTGAGGGCCATTAATGATCTTGTGATTCCCATTGCCCCAATAGTGCCTGATGTACCAACACTCATTTCCTCCATCCCAGCTGATGCTGAGTTTTTCACAGTGATTGATCTGACAAATGCATTTTTTTCAATCCCTGTTGCCAAGGAGACACGCCCAATTTTTGCGTTTCATTACAGGAGAAAGACCCTTGCTTGGTGTAAATTACCGCAAGGGTATGTAGATTCGCCTGTGGTCTACTCTGTTGTCCTCCAGGCTACCTTAAAGCCATGGACTCCTCGCCATGGTTCAGTTTTGGTTCAATACGCAGATGATTTGCTTCTCTGTAGTGTTAATCGGGCAGCCAGCCAAGGGGATAGTATAGATCTCATGAACTGGTTATGTGAATGTGGTCATAAAGTGTCTAAGAAAAAGCTACAATGGTGTCAGAAAACTGTTGAATACCTTGGTTTTGTTCTCACAAAAGGTGAAAGGAAAGTCAGCCACAAAAGAGCTGCGGCTCTTATGGGTCTGCCCCGCCCATTGACCAAGAAAGACATGCTCACCTTTCTTGGTATGATTGGTTACTGCCGCCAATGGATACCTGACTGTTCCTACTATGACAACATTTTGAGACAAGCCACAGGTTCAGAAATGTCAGATCTTGTGAAATGGTCAGATGATATGTGCAATGCTTTTGTGTATCTGAAAAATGCTATGGTAATAGCCCCTGGTCTTGGTCTGCCCGCATATAATCAAATGTTTCATCTGTATGCTAGGGAAAATTGTAAAACTATGGCAGGGGTCCTGGCCCAGGAGCATGGAGGAAAACTCCGCCCTGTTGCTTTTTTCTCAAAAATGGTTCCAGTACAGGTCCAAGGCATGCCTGCGTGTCTCAGAGCACTAGCATCATGCGCTATGGTGGTCCAAATGGCTACGTCACTCACTCTGGGACATGAGACCACCTTACATACCACCCACAATGTGTCTATTCTACTCAAGAATATACATACCCAACACATGTCAGCCCAGAGACTTAGTGGATATGAGGTTATACTGTTGTCAAACCCTAAGTTGAGAATAAAATATACCTCTCCCACTTCAGGTCCAGCTCCAATTTTGAATGCCTTATTAGGCTTAAAGGGAGAGCAGGATGAAGTTGTTCCACAGCATGATTGCCTGGAATTGATTCATCAGGACACCTCCCCAAGACAGGATATGTCTTCTGTGGCTCTTCCAGAGGCACAGAATGTTTTTGTAGATGGCTCTTGCTCGAGACCCACTGACACTGTTTACCATGCAGGATATACGGTGGTGCAGTTGCCAGATAAAGTACTTGAAGCAAAACCCATCCCATACCAGTCAGCTCAGGCCGCTGAACTGATAGCCCTTACAAGAGCATGTCAGCTTTTTGAGGGTCAGGATGTAAATATTTACACAGATTCCAGATATGCGTTTGGCGTGTGCCACGATTTTGGAATAATTTGGGAAAAGAGAGGATTCATTGCAGCAGATGGAAAATCCATCTCACATTCATCTCTGGTGAAGGCTTTACTCAAAGCCATACAACTGCCAAGATCCCTTGCTATCCTACACTGTAGGGCACACACAAATGAACAAACTGATATTGCAAAGGGAAATGCTTTAGCTGACAAAGTAGCAAAAGAGGCGGCCCTTACCCAGCCTGCCATGATCCAGATGCCAATGCTCACCCCTGAAATGCCACTGTTGGATCAAACATTGCAGGATTTACAGACATATGCTACCTCAGAAGATATTAAGCAGTGGAATGCAGCTGGTGTGACCAAAAATCCACAAACTGGACTTTGTGTCACAGAGGGGAGACCATGCATTCCAAAGGCCAGTGCACCTCTGTTCATCTCACAGTATCATGGAGTAGGTCACAGGGGATGGCAGGTTACATGTGAACTGCTGGATAATGATTTTTTCATTCCTGGCCTTCCCTCTTTGGTAAAATCATATGTGTCTAGATGCATTACATGCATAAGGAATAACCCAAACAATCCTCACAAGGCAAGACATGAACACCTGACATACCCATCAACACCTTTTACCCACCTACAGGTAGACTTTACACACATGCCAAAGGAAGGAAAAAGACAAGAATATCTTTTGGTAATTGTGGACATGTTTAGCCGCTGGGTAGAAAGCTTTGTAACCACAAAAGAAGATGCCCAAACTGTAGTGAGGATCCTCAATCGGGAAATTATTCCCAGGTGGGGATGTCCACTCCAGATTAATTCTGACAATGGTCCAGCATTTGTGGCCAAGGTATGTCAGGATTTGGTGAAAACACTCAAAATTGAGTGGAAGTTTCACATTCCTTACCACCCTCAGAGCTCAGGTATAGTGGAAAGGATGAATAGGACCATCAAGGATAAAATTAGGAAAGCTACTGGAGGTACCTATGCAAACTGGAAGAAAATACTGCCTGCAGTCTTGGCAGAGGTAAGGATGACTCCTTCTAAAAAGACAGGTTACTCCCCCTTTGAGGTTCTAATGGGTAGGCTCTTTCCCACTCCCTGGGCCAGACAGCCACTCATGGTAGAAAGAGGGGATTTGGAATTGATTCAGGAGGAATATGTGAGAAAACTTATTGAAACTTTGGACAAGGTTGAAAGAAATGTTGCTCGCACCTTTCCTCTTTCTTCACAGGAACCAACTCACTCTTTCCAAGTCGGGGACCGTGTGGTGATACAAGCCCTCCATAGGAATCGGAAGCAAGAGTATCCCTTTGGGCCCCCCACTTCTGTGATCGCTGTCACCAGGACCGCTGTCCTGACTGAGGATTCCAAGGCCTGGATCCATGCCAGCCGAGTAAAAAAGGGTGAACCAAGCCCCTAAGAAGCAAGACAAAGACACAGATACAGAAGAAGAAAAAGGAAGTGAAGCCGGTGTAAAAGTCTTTGAAGAAAATGACCTTTCTGATGCTCTCACAGAACTCTGGGCAGACATTTTGCTTCCTCATACTAGCAACCCTGACTGTGTTCCTCCCAGTATGGACAATAACTAACTGTATTTATCACCCAGATGATTATGGAGTGATTAAGAGTATATGTAATACCTCCATCCAAGCTAGTGACCCAGATAATGCAGAACCAGTGCACACACAAAACCATAGTACACAACATTCTAGTGTCAGAAAGAAACGAAGTCTAACCCGCACTAAGAGAAGGATGAGAAGAATGTCCTTTGTACAAGATAAGGGATGGGGGTTACAGGAAACACCAGTCTTGACTACTGAGGATTCAAATCAGACCATAGTGTTTACTCTGACTAAAAACCAGGTGTTTGACCCGACTAAAGTTACTTATGATATTGGACCTTATAATGTGTACATGTGTGGGAGGAATAAGCCCTGTGGTTACTGGGAGAATATATGGTGGACAACAGACCCTCATAAATGGGAGACCCAATCAGCTAGAATTCCCCTAGAGGACATAGGCACCTATCAAAGAATCTCTATAGCAAAAGGCCAAGGGAATATCATTTTCACAATAAGGAACCCACAGGTCAGAGATAGTGGGGAATATAGGTTGGGAATAACTGTGTCAGGAACAGACCCCTGGGCCAACCTCATATTACAGGTAAAACCCTCCCCAAGAGTCCATGTCAATACCATAGACAATTCATTCCCCAAAGTTAGGAATCGACTGGATAATGAGGTGACAGGAGTAGTGATGCAATCAGAAGACAGATTAAGCATTGAAACTGGTTACTCTGACAAAAATGAATGGATTGAATGGGTGAGATGGACCACTAAAAGTAAGGGACGGGGAGACTGTGTTTCATGTGCCAATCCCCGCCCCCTACTTGCCACAGTTCCTTTGTTAGAAGAAGAAACTAATATGTCCTGCCTAATTAGAATGTATAAAGATAACATCACTGAGAAGGAATGTTCTGATTTTGTTAAGAAGTTCCCTGTTACCGGATTACGAAATTTACCTTTGGCCTCTAAACCGGTACCAGGAAATTTTACCTGCTTTGAACATGATGATGCTAAGGGTAAAGATTTAGGTACATTCCCACCTAATTACTGTATTAAGACCATCCGCACCTCCGCAGAAGGCTACCGGAAGGAATGGTTTCAGGACCACCGGCAGCAACTGTCAGATGTGTGGTGGCTGTGTGGAGATATGAGACTCAGAGCCAGACTCCCCAGCAGATGGAAGGGAAGCTGCGCTCTGACCCATCTTCTCATGCCTTTCTTTATGATCAAAGTAGAAGATGGGATAAGAAGCTTGCCCATCTTGGAAAAATCCAGATCTAAAAGGTATAAAAGAAGTGCACCCCGTGGTTCCTTTGATAATAGAGTTTACATAGATGCTATAGGTGTACCAAGAGGAGTCCCTGATGAATTTAAAGCTCAGGACCAGATTGCTGCAGGGTTTGCCTCTATTGCTATATGGGTACAGCCTAACAAAAATTTGGATTGGATTAATTACATTTATTATAATCAACAAAGGTTTGTTAACTATACTAGAGATGCTCTAAAGGGGGTCTCTGCCCAACTTGATGCAACATCCCTTACTGCTTGGCAAAACCGCATTGCTCTTGATATGTTATTAGCTGAGAAAGGAGGGGTATATAAAATGTTTGGTTCCTACTGCTGTACTTTTATCCCCAATAACACCGCTCCTGATGGAAGCATTACTAGAGCCCTTCAAGGCCTCCAAATGTTGTCTGAAGAATTGGCTGAAAACTCAGGAGTAGAAAATCCACTAGCTGGTTTATTTGAAAATTGGTTTGGTAAATGGGGAACTCTGATGAAAACTATGCTGATTTCCATAGTAATGGCTGCTGCAGTATTAACTCTGTGTGGTTGCTGTTGTATCCCCTGCATCCGAGGTTTAATGCAGAAACTTATTGACGCCACCATTACTAGAACCATGTGGAATCAGTATCTTGATAAAGGACCTACTAAGGGCCCCAGGTACCAACCTGTAAAAAAGGTGTAAGGTCACGTGCGTGACCTAAGAGGGGGTTTGAAGGAATTAGCCTTTCAGCATTACTATACCGCCATTTTGTCTCTCTGAGCCAAAGCTCCTCCATCTTAGAATCAGTATCCATCTTAAAACTTAGTCAGTACTTAAAGTTGAATTTGTGTTTAAAGACTGTTCTTTACTTTCGATAAGAGTATAAGGTTCCTCTTTTTCCTTCAGATGTAACTTCCTTTTTTCCTCTAGCTAGCACAAGACTGAAAGTCTGCGGTGAGCTATATCCTGTTGCAAGATTATTAATAACTTTAGCCAGTGTTAAAATAGGGAAATTGTCTACTTTCTATACTAATGCTTGACGCACATAATAATAATTAACATATATGCCAAATGATTGGGCATTACTGACGTATATAATATTCTGATTGGTTAATACATACCTGTCAATTGATTGGTTCTTATATTTCTATGTATTGTTTTAAGTTTCATATATAAGTTTAAACACGGAAGAATAAATTCAGTTCCTTCTGAGATACCACCTTGTGTCTGTGTGCATTTCCTGTGTCTCAAAGGGGGCTCCAGGCCTGAGGACAGACACTGATCAAGGCCAGGGACTGACGGGGGTCAGTGGCTACAGAAAGGAACGAGAAGAGCCAATTCCTTTCAGTGTACCGCTGTCTCTGGGTTGCAACATATACAAGGATTAACTTTATATTCCTTTGCAATTGCTATTGAATGAAAAGTTTTAAAAGCCATATTTACCCTTTCTACTGTTTTTATCTGACTTGCATCTTCTGCAAATAAACAAATCCTTTCAAGTCTCCAGATCAATTCCATGGTACTTTCTCATCCCTGTCATAGCTTTTTGTATAAGCCTACCTTTAATAGTATGTTTTCATCTATATATGGATTTAGCTTGCTCTGTCAGAATTTAACTAAGAATCTCATGCCAATTTATCTTTCAGATCTTATTAACCCCTTCAATCCCCATCCCAAAATTAGCGAAGAAAGGAATGTTTCTTTTGCACATCCTTTTCTACATAGTCAGTAAATCATCTCTAAATGCCTTCCTCATTGTTACTTTTTTTTAGAACCTTTTTCATAAAACCTTTTAGCCATTTCTCCACACTGGTGTTTGGAAAACTCAATTTTGTTCAATTCCATCTAATTTTATAGAATTTACCTTTTTAGTATTTTTATTTAGTCTACTTTTATGGTGGCAACTCTCTGCTATTACTTATTCTCACTTTATTATTTTATGTACTGTATATACATATAAAGAAGAAAAAAAGGCCAGACTACTTAGTAAGGCAAAAATATTGGATTCTTTGGGCACAGTAAGAGACCACACAGTAAAATACATATAACCATTTATTGACAAAAGAGTCATGTATTCTTTATAGGACCCATAGTACAAACATGCCCTCGAAGAAAGGGGCCAAAAAAAAGAGGTAAATCATAATTATGAGCACAATGCCTCCCTCACATATATGTAGATCACTAGGCACATAATTAAAATAAATGCAATATACATTCATCAAAAACAGTAGTGGAGCACATAGGTAGTTACCAGACCCAGGTGGCACGCCATCCAGAGGGTTAAAGGACTCTGGCCTGAGAAGATTGAGAGAGTTAGATACTGATGAAGGGAGATATTTTGAACTTATCTGGCACTTTCACAGACATTCGGGTTTGAGGCAACGTTTAGCATCCAGAGGCTGCTCAAAGGTTCATGTCAGGACTTGGATCACCTGCTGGTGACAGTGTTGTTGCCAGAGCTGAAGGGCACAGTTCCTGTGGCCACCAGCAGGTGTCTCCCAGCAGCAAGCTTATCCTAGTACTTAGGCTCCACCTGATACTGGCTGCTGGGAAGGTATATAAACCCTTAATGGATATTGTTGCCTCAGTGTTCTGCCTGTGAGCTGTGTCCCTGCCTGATCCTGTATCCTGTGCCTTCTTTCCTGTGAACTGCTTCTTTCATGCAATATCCTATACCTTGCATCCAGTACCCGGTATCTTGTTCTATTTCCCTTGTTCCTAGCCCCAGTTCTGATCCTGCCCTATACATGTGAGCTCCATTTTTGTACATAACATTTGTTAGTTAGGTTGTTGTTCTGGGTTTGCTGCACTGTCATGGTTATTTCTCACTTTTACCTTGTTTATGGCTTGTTGGTGTTGGAAAGGTGTTATTTATATTAATAAACTACATATATTTATTCATATTTGGTCTGGTTCCTGATTCCTTGAAGTGTAGCTCACTGATCTGGTCATCCCTGCTGGATACCTACATTTGATATCACTTGCACCTCCATGATGACACCAGTATTAGGCAATCGAGCCTTTCCACCAGGCTTACACAGTCCTCAATTTGGACCCCTCTTGCTTACTAACAGATTTTGAGTAAAAGACTTTCCAGGCTTGGGAGGCTGGCATTCGATACCAGACATCAGAAACAGGACTGATCTTTCTCTAAAGCTGTGACAACTTATGCAGATAAGACATTTACTTTTACATTCCACTTTTGAATGTCTAGACTCATCCACCAACATCCAACAGCTTTCGAATCTCATTGTACAGACCTGAATCCTCAAACTGGATATAAAATTCTGATCAGGTGGAACAGAGTCCCCACTCTTCTAAATAAAATCTACCCCTTGGTCTCCCCTGTTGCTGGAGATTTAACCACTACAGTGTTCCCAGAATGCATTTGTGTGCCAAAATTGCTGGAAACAAATTGTATGGTTCTTTGAAAAATGGGAATTGGCTTCAATACCACATTGAAAACGTAAAATATAACAGCATTTATGACTATTTTTGCATCTGTTGTTTACCCAATTACAATAGAAGTAACTCTGTTTTAATAACAGCATGGATAATTACAATGTAATGTAATGCTGAAAGCACATCGTGGCAGGGGTTTCAAATAGGATCAAAGCCCATTTCCCAGAAAACAATTAAAGGCTAACTGGAAGTGGAATACATTGAAAAATAAGAACCCAGATTGAGAAGGCTACTGAACGTTTAAATATGACAAAATGACATGGCATGATATTATTTCATTTTGTGTGTTCTCTGCCTTCCATAATCTGGTTTCCCGAGGTGTTCAGTAAAATGCTGGAATATACTGGAAACTATTTGCATATTTGCATTGCATTAACAAAAGACACAAATTAGGAACAAAATAGTATATTTAAATGACTAAAGATGATATAAGATATAGTTAGATATGTATATACAGTATAAATACTGCATGTATGCTATGTGCATGTATGTTAAAGTGTTACTAAACCCAGGACCCTGCATTCACTATATCTGGTCTCCCACAGTACACAGAACATGGAAACACAATTATTTTAGTAAATATAAACTACTAAATGCCTTTTCTCATCAGCAGTTAGAGCAATCTTGTGACTTCTATAAGTGTCCATCAGAGCACTGGTTAAAGCTTGTAGGAGGAGTTTTCATTCTCCCCTGATTGCCCTATGAAGCTGTATAACCCCTGACCTCTGTCTGGACAGTGCTGATTGGCCCTGTTCTGATCACATGCACTCTCCCAAGAAAAAAGAAAACTCTCTAGCAATACACACTAAACAGAGCATGTGACTCCTAGAGCTCTGTACTATCTGCAGATGGATTGGGGGCAGTAGAAGGAGGGGAGGATCAGAGAAGACAGGATCAAACATCCTTTTTACACAATGCAAAGCATTAACTCCTTAGGTCCAACAGTAAGTATAACAAGCATGCTTTACTGCATATACAGACTGATTTTACTGTTGTGGGTTTAGTAACTTTAAGTATTTTGTAGGTGTAACACTTGGGGGAATATTCATAGAGCAGCTCTATGTGACATTCACCAATCATTCACTGCATGTGTGTCTTTATGGTGAATTTGCTATAAATTTCAGTGATTGATTCACTACTTTTTAAATATCCCTTACAGATAATTATTGCCTTTCCCGTAGATACAACACTCCTGATAGTGGGGTTAATTTACTAAAGGAATAGAGGTGTTAGAGTACTTCACTTTAAAACTCAATCATGCATGGGGGAAACTGAAACAAACAACAAAAAAGGATTTTTCTGGCACCTGATTGAAGTGAACACTACATCATCCTATTTACTAAGCTAACTGAATAGCCTTTATGTCTTTAGTAAATCAATCACAATTACTTTAGCTTTTATTTCTCACCAGAAGGACAAAGTCGTCTCTGTTAAGGCACTATCCAAGGTTAACATCTAATTTCTGAACTAATATGCTAGCTCAAAGATGACACAGTGAGGTAAAGCCTGGTGTCTGTGCTGATCTATGTTGTGTTCACAATTGTCTGTCACAGATCAGCCCCCTGTTTGGCTATAAAGCTATAGCATTGCAGTCTGATCACTGAGAGAGAGGAGAATGAGAAAATGCTTTCTTCTGCCTGCAGCAATCTGATGTTAACTTTGTTGTATATTGTGATATTTCACAGGGATACAGTAATGTGCACACTCGCCACTAAGCATAAATTCCCAATCCAAGGAAAAATGATCACCAAAGTAAAATGCTGAATTTTTGCCCCCATCCCCCCTTCCAGCTCAATTTAAATTCCCTCTCCCATTCTCCCCTCTTAGCACAAATCCTCTCCCCCCCCAAATCCCCCCTCTTAGCTCACTTCCACATCTCCCCCTGCCTATAAGCACAATTCCCCTCCATTACCCTTCCTAGCACAAATCCCTAAGCCCCAATCACCCTTCCTAGCATAAAATAATTCCCTTATCCCTCCATCTACCACAACCCCCCCCTCACACACACACACACAACCTACATTTTCCCTCCTAGCACAAATTCCCTTCCATCCCCTTCTCAGCACAAATCCCCCCCTGCCCCAAATCCCTTCTCCCAACACACACACCCATCCCCCCTCCTAGCACAAATCCTCCCCCCACCCCAAATCCCCTCTCTCAACACAACCCCCCCAATCCCCCCTGCTAGCACAAATCCCCCCCACCCCAAATCCCCTCTCCAAACACAAACCCCCCAATCCCCCCTCCTAGCACAAATCCTCTCCCCTCCCCAGATCTCCTATCCTCCTCACCTACTAAGAATATATTTCTGTTGCTGGGAGAGGAGCAGTATTGGGAGGAGATGGGGGTGGGGATGGGACAGTAATCAAACCCTGCACAGTCCCAATCTGAAAGCATTCCAGTATCAACTCCTCTAACACCCAGTCACACCGATCCGACTTTGAAATCGTGCCACTTCTCTGGAAGTCGGATGTCATTCTGACTTGAGGCTTACAAGACACAGATACTGTATCTATGCAAGTTACACCTGAAGTAGTGCATGCACTACTTTCGAAATCAGTGCCGCTCCGACCAATTCGGAATCACACTGATATGACCGCTTTCATTGCGGACAATAGGGTGCAACTTGCATGGCGTGGGAAATTGCATGGCAAGTCGCACCCGAGGTGACCTGGGTGTTAAAGAGTGCTGTTCTGACAGGAAGGAGGAGCTGGAGGGAAGAGAGCACAGCCTGCACCTCCTCCCAGCTCTCTCTCCTCTCTGATGCTGTCACTACTCCAGTACAGAGTTCACTGTCCCTACCATAAGGCACCCCCTTCCTCACATAAGTTCACTGCGCCAGGGGCAGCCACCCCTCCTGCCCCCCCTCCTTTGTCCTGACCCTGTATGTAACTATAGCAGAAAGCAGAAACTTTCCACTTTACTAATACCAGCACATATTTAGTTCAGGCGTGCTAAACAGGTTCTCCAAGAGATACCTGTGCCCAAAAGTGCCGTCGGGTTCTTGACTTTCAATGCAGCACCAGCACCGATTGGTCAAAAATACACACAGCCTGCTAATTGGACGGTGAATAAACAACAGCACCGGTCTGAAGTTTTCATCATCTGCTCACTCAATCTACCTTTCATGTCAGCATGTTCACTAATAGCACAATGTACTTGCAGCAAAGCCCAACTGCCCTGTAATGCTGGCTCTAAGTGCTGCGGTACAGATGAGTGCAGGTGGCTGATATCAAGACAGAGTCAAGTACTTCCACTAATTGCACTTCAACACACTTGCTCTAATGACCACTATCCTGAAAATATTGTATCCTAAGAACTGCATTTGCCTGTTATTTGTGAAGATATTATTCAGTATAATTCCATATTTATTTTATATGAATGTATTTTTATTTTTTGCTACATCTACAAAGAGACCAAGCTGTCTAGGAAAAAATATAATGCTTAGGACATGCTAATAACTGCCGACTGCTCACATTGGTCACCTTGTATTCACATGATTTGAATCTACTTACCGTATTTTTCGCTCCATAAGACGCACCTGACCATAAGACGCACCTAGGTTTTAGAGGCAGAAAACAGGAAAAAAAATTCTGAACTAATGGACTGCAGACATAGTAGAGGAGATGACCAGAGACTGCGGACAGTACAGGGATGACCAGTGACTATGGACAGTACAGGGATGACCAGTGATTTTGGACAGTACAGGGATGACCAGAGACTGCGGACAGTACAGGGATGACCAGAGACTGCGGACAGTACAGGGATGACCAGAGACTGCGGACAGTACAGGAGATGACCAGAGACTGCGGACAGTACAGAGATGACTGCTGACCTTTGGGGAGGGAGGGGGAGCGGGTACCTGAATTTGACAGGTACCCGCTCTTACTTCCGCAGAGTTTTTCTTTGATCTTACCTGTTCCTTGATCCAGCCGCGCGCTGTCTTCCCGGCTTCTGTAGTGTGGGTGCTCGGCGGACAGCTGGGTGCCCAGTGCGCATGAGCAAGAAGCGCTGCGCTTTGTGATTGGTCCGGCGGCTTCTGGGATCTGTCATGTGTCCCAGGTACCGCCTTACCATTCACAAAGAGCACCGCTTCTTGTGCATGCGCACTTGGGACCCGGCTGTCACGCACACTACAGAAGCCGGGAAGACAGCGCGGTGCTGGATAGAGGAACAGGTAAGGTCCTACTGCAGAGCTGAGCGGCCAGCCCGGTATTCTGACACGGCGGCGGTGAAAATACCGGACCGGCCACTCTATATTCGCTCCATAAGACGCACTGACATTTTCCCCCCTTTTTTGGGGGGAAAAAGTGCGTCTTATGGAGCGAAAAATACGGTAATTAACTGTTGCTGCAACATGTACACTTTGAGCCCGGGTTCACACTGATGCGGTGCAGAATTTGCACACGTTTCTGTGCTGAGTGATTGCACTCCATTTATGCAAACTGCTGCGGGTGAGTGTGTTACGTTAACAACACCCCAAAATCGGTTTGCAAAATGTGGTGCAATGTGCAGAACTGGTGTGAATACCCTTGTGATCCGATTCTGGTGCGGACAAAAAAAAGAGTCCTGCACTATTTTGGTGCAGATGCGGAGCGATCTGAGCCATACAAAAGCCATTCAAATTGCACCGCACAGAAATTGCATGTGATTTGCAAAGGAATGCAGTGCGGTTCCTGTGCGAATCATATGCAATGTGCCGCACCAAATGTGTGAACCCAGGCTAAATTTATGAAAGCTAAGGCTTACCTTGTCACTGCCCTGGAGGTCTATTCTTAAAGTGGTTGTAAAGGCTCAAGGTTTTTTACCTCCATGCTTTCTATGCATAAAGGTAAAAAACCTTCTATGTGCAGCAGCCCCCCAGCCCCTCCAATACTTACCTGAGCCCCATCAAGGAATGTGCATGAGAGCCGTGGACTCTCCCTTCTCATGGCTGAGACAGAAGCTGGAACAAATGTCAATCACAGCAAGTGAGCCAATGAGGATAGAGTGGTGGCGGGGCTGAGACTTGGCTCCAAGTGTAAATGGACACTCAGAGCAGCGGCTCAGGAGAGAGCCTGCCTGGTTACCCCCATAGCAAGTTACTTGCTCTGGGGGCACTTGGCAGGAGGGAGGGGTCAGGAGCACTGGCAAAGGATTCGAGAAGAGGTGGATTGGGGCTGCTCTGTGCAGAACAACTGCACACAGCAGGTAAGCATAACATGTGTTTTTATTGCGTTTTAATATCACTTTAACTGTAGTGGAGTCTTGTATAACATCTGAGGAAGGAGCCTAATAGGTTCTGAAAGCTTGCATCTTTTATACCTTAAAGTAGTGAAACTTAACCCAGCATCTTTCCCAGCACCTTATTTAATCCATGAGTATGCAGCTTCTATATTTTTGAATCCTTGACTACTGTATGTTCCTGTTTAAGCCTGCACCATGACCACTGCCCCTGGTTTCCTGTTTGAGGGTGAACCCTTTTTCTTCCAGCATCCTATGGAGCCACCCTGTGTGCAGGGACTAGAGTTGTGTCTCCCTGCACTGTGTGTATCAATAGAAACACACAATCCTGTAGCCTAGGATGGAAAGTCACTCACCTGCTCCTCTTTCTCCCCCCCCCCTTCTCCAAGCTAACAGATTGACTACAGACTGCACTGTCCACTTTTAACTCTTTCCTGTGAAGACTGAAAGTTCAGGAAAACAGCACTGAGAGGGCAGGAGCTAACAGCATTGAATGTTCTAAACTGCAAGTGCTGGGTAAGAATGTTAACAAATAGTTTACTGGGGATGTTTATTTCATTGTGCTTAAAGTTATTCTAAAGGCTTAAAAAAAATTGCAAACATGTCTATAGTTACCTGCTGTGTGCAGTGGTTTTGAACAGAGTAGCTCGGATCCTCCTCTTCTCGGGTCCCTCTGCCAGCACTCCTGGCCCCTCCCTCCTGTCACGTGCCCCCAGAGCATGCAGCTTGCTATGGGGGCAACCATGCTTTCTCACTCCTCAGCCACTGGCTCCCGCTGCTGTGTCAACTACTGAGGAGAGGGAGTCCTGGGATAGCCAACACATCAATACACATCGTTGGATCGAGAGGGGGCTTAGATGAGTATTACAGGGGGCTGGGGGGGATGCTGCACAGAGAAGTTTTTTACCTTCATGCATAGAATGCATGAAGTTAAAAAACCTTCAGCTCTTACAACCACTCTAATGTGTTGAATACTACTTTAAATTGGCCAATAAAAAAAATGGATTCAAACTTTCTTCATCCAGTTCTTAGAAAATCATAGAAATAACCAGGCTAACAACTTGTTTCTGAGTTCTCAACAACATGATGAACCTAATTACCACTCCACATCCTTTTAAGACATGAAGCCTCTCCATCCACTTACATAAAGCAGTATTAAACCCAAAACCATACATTTATTAGAGTGCAGCTTACCAATTCATAGATGTGATGACTGCATTAGTTTCCTTTTTATGGCTTCCTTCTATTTTTATCTGGTCATTCAGCCAGCAGCCCTGTTTTTCAGAAATGCAAGCTCTCCAGCAGAATGTAGCAGCTAACATGAATGAGACCATCCATTTACCACAGGCAGGGTTGATTAAAATAATCAGCTTTTATTTAGTAATGAAAACCTGTATCCCAAAAGAAAAAAAATAATGCCTATAACTGATTATAAAGTGTTAGCTGAAATTTGGCTTCAATTTGTTATTTGTATTCAAATCTGCTAGTGCATTTAACATCCCATCCCCCCAGACTGACAATGCTGCTGTTTGCTGTGTCCTCGCTCATTCCTCCAGGATGGTGTCTCACTAATACAGGAGGTGTGTTACTGGCCATATCAAACAATATGGTAGTGTGGCCAGAGCACCCCTACCTAGAAAAAGGAGGTTACTAAATGATCCACGCGGAGTAATATGGGTTCAAAAATTACAAACAATATTTTATTTGATCACATAGATCATAAGGAGGTTAAACATGAGCACGGTGAACATGTCAAACAGATAAAATCATTTTTAAAAGCACTTAGCGTCTTCATTACAGGGTCATTTTGGCAAGTAGAGTACCATATAAGGCAATATAGGGTAATGGTGTGGTTTGATCCTAGGTTTCCATAAATCTCCAACTTGTATTAGAATGAACCATATATTCTGCAGATATGTTCTCAATATGAGCCAGGATGTGTAGAGTAGCCTCCTGGTGTGTAGAAACTGGAACATAAAAATAAAAAATATATATATATGAAGATATGGGAGCTGAATCACACCTAAGTCACACCAAACCTCCCTATACAGTAGTCAGTGGACACTTTCATTACCTTCTCAGTTGTAAGGCTGTCATACCCGCTTCTCAAATGTGGGGACTTCCTGGGTAACCACCCCAAGTGAAACAAAGTCCACAGTACCAAATGATTCTGGGGATATATATAAAGATTATTGTATAGATCACAGGCATCAAGTAAAACCCTGAAAACAGAGACAAAATATAGGTATATTACCATCAATAAAGATCAAGAAGACTCCCGTCGACTTGAAATAGGATCAGGTCCTTGATGCTTGTTCAAAGGTGCATATGGGGGTGGGAAGCCAGGTAGTCACAATGCGTGAATTCCAAACACATATATTATGTATGTAGCAGGCCGTGAGTACCTGAGTCTATATACCCAATAAAGGGTTTCCAAAAATTACTCAATCTGAGAAAGATGAAGCGGTTTAAATAGGATATGGCTTTGTCACAGCATACAATGCCTAAGTAGGATAGCGTATATATGTATATACATTATCCTCTGAAGAGGATTTCCAAAAAATTCCCCAAAAATGCAGGGTAAATTAGGCCCATATGACATACCCTCTTAACTCCATATATGCTCTATGAATCTAAACAGCAGTGAGCTAAAATAACTTGCCACCGGTGGAAGGTATATTCCCATAGGGGATTGCCGTTTGCGAACCGCTGTAATAGTAGCCTTATGGTGGTTTTCAGAGGGCCTCGTGCCTTCCTAGCAAGGAGCTGTGACACCGCCGTTCATTCCCACCTCGTGGGCGCCGCACCCTATGAAGACGCCGAGCGTAGTGACGTCATTACGTTGACGCGTTTCGTCCGCCAATCACCGCAGACTTCGTCAGAACTGGGAGGGGACTTCATTCCTTTGCCTTATATGGTGCACTAATTGCATACCAAAAAGTCTCCACGTCGCCCTCTTGTGTTGAAAAAGTATCACTACATTCAAAAAATCCAAAGTGAATTAAAAAACTGGCCATATCACCAGTTGATAACAGATGGGAAAAAAAGCCAAAAAAAGGAAACTGATGCAGCCACTAATGATTGCTAAGCTGCAATGTAATACATTTTTGGTTTTTGGTTTAATACCGCTTTACATTTTCAGTTAATTCTAACAGTTATGCTACAAATTACAATTAGAAAATTAAAGATCAAATACATATTATTGGACGCTTTACTGATGACTGTTATGGAAATTACAATTAGAAAATGAAAGACCAAATACATGCCACTGGATGATATACTGATCACTGTTTGCCTTTATTGTTAAACAGTTAGTTCACTTTTAGGCTCCATTCACACTTGTGTGACTTGTTATGTGACTTAGAACAGAAAAGTGGAAATAGCAAGTCGTACCCCATGTTTTTCAATGACAACCATTCAAATATGTACGACGTAAAGTTGCAGCAATTTCAAAGTAGTTCAAGCACTACTTTGGTATGACTTTCATGCAACATGAGTACCATAGACTGCAATGTAAACCCTCAAAAGTTGGATGAAATTACATCTGAATGTTATGCATGCAACAGTTATCCAACAGTTGTACAAGCGTGAATGGAGCCTTGCCAAAAAACTGTCTGCACCTGTAGATAAAAACAAACTGTGCAGCTTTGACCAAAGTTAAATAATGCCCTTGCCATCCTGTCCAGGAAAATGCCATCTCTGGGAGTTTTTCAGTCAGGCCTTTGGAGGTATGTAAAAGGCCTACACCTACATCAAGGGCATTATCAAACTTTAGCCATAGATGCACAGTTTGTTTTTATCTACAGGTGCCCCATATATGCAAAGGCAACTTTCTGGTAAAAGTGAACTAACCCTTTAAAGTGACACTTGACTCAAAAAGTGAAGATTTGCTACATTTATAGGGAATATCGAGAAGAGTTGTGCCTAAGCAGTTCTCTGAAATTTATACCTTTTTTATCTTGAATTCCTGCTGAGAAATAGCAGTGCTATTACTGGTATGTAAGGGGGCTAGGTAGTCCTGTGCCTACAGCTTCATAGGTGTATATTTACAGTGTGAGATCCAAGACACTGCTGCCTCTGACTGATAATCTCAGGAGATTTGAAGTGAGATTTGGTGATGTCACTTCTGTCTTACTGTAATGAAGTAAAGTCTCCATATAGAAGCACAAAGAGAGCAGTGGCAATAGTGTCAGGATCAGGATCTGTACCTTGGACCTGTACTGCGTCTGGCACTATCTCCTCTTGCTGACCCACCAAAGATGCTGGACAGCTCCCTGTCTGATCCTTTGAATAAATCTAATTTCTATCTTGTGAAGTGCCATCACCACAGGGGCTGCTGGAAGATGGTGGTCCCCAAAGGTTGCCCTGACCTTGCAAGTCTCCCAACACCTTTGACACTCTGGGTTCAGACATACACTATATTGTCAAAAGTATTGGGACACCCCTGCAAATCATTGAATTCAGGTGTTCCCATCACCTCCATGGCCACAGGTGTATAAAATCAAGCACCTAGGCATGAAGACTGCTTCAACAAACATTTGTGAAAGAATGGGTCGCTCTCAGTGAATTCAAGCAAAGTACCATGATAGGTTGCCACCTGTGCAATAAGTCCATCCATAAAATTTCCTTGCTACTAAATATAATGGTATTATAACAAAGTGGAAGCAACTGGGAACAATGACAGAGCAGGGTCAGAGAATGCTGAAGCTCATGGTACACACAAGTTGCCAACTGTCTGCAAAGTCAATAGCTAAAGACCTCCAAACTTCATGTGGCATTTAGATTAGCACAACAACAGTGCGTAGAGAGCTTCATGGAATGGGTTTCCATGGCCGAGCAGCTGCATCCAAGCCTTATATCACCAAGTGCAATGCAACTGGAACTTGTAGTTTACGACAACACTCGCTCCATGTAAATCCTAGCTCTCTGGACTACATTTCTCACAATCCCCTGCTCTCAGAAGTTATCTTTCTCTCCCTCTGAACAGTAGCGGGAACCAAACTCAAGGCAGTCTTTGTTAAGAATGTCTCGCAATGACATGGGCAGACATACCATCACTTGTTTCTGGTGTGCCTTTGATCCTTCCATGAACTTCCTACTTAAGCCATCCCTTTGCACTTCCTGTTTGCCAGAATATTGTGCTCTTCTCTACCCATAACCTTGAGCCTTACGCTACTGCTGCTGTCCACATATTCAGTACCATTTGTTACCATCCCTTGGCTTTTTCCTTGACTATGTTTCTGCTTGATGCCAACCTGCAACCGCTTGTTAATGACCTTTACCTTGTTTACCAACTATGCTTCTGCTTCATCCATACCTGCTACATCTGCTACTGCACCCGGCTTCCTTACCTCTTGGTGGGGAGATCCTGAGGACCACAATCGAATGAAACCCATCTCCACCATCAGGAGCTCTGGTCAAAACTGAACTGGTTAGTGCTTAGACCTTGTGTCTTGGGTGGGCCTGCATCACCCGCCCAGGGAATCTGCTTGTGTGTTTTATCCTGCTGGTTTCTGTGTGAGCCTTCTCACTGTTATAGCTACTGGCCTAAGACTCTGACCCTTGATCTTGACAGTGGTGACTTTTTCTTTGCTGTTTGTTTACTTTATTGCACATAGCTTTTAGAGTTCAGTTCACTTCCACTGTAGAAAACTTTGTTTTACCCATTTCAAATATCCAGCTTACATCAACAACATATGTAGTAGTTTTCTTTATTAGGCACAGCAGAGACTTTACAGTACATTTGCCGTCATTCTCCTGCAGTGACTTTTACAGCACATTGAATTTATGTACACTCAGTAGCAATACAGTAACTCACAGATCATTATATAGAGTGATGTCTCTGTGGTACATTAACAGTACATCTTCCTTTTAAAGTGTATGTCAAGGGAAAACTTTTTTTCACAGAATAAAAATCCCTTTCTATAGTACAACCCCAATTCCAAAAAAGTTGGGATGCTGTGTAAAATATACGTAAAAACAGAATGCAATGACATGCAAATCTCACACCCCCATATTTTATTCACAAAAGAAAATAGAAAACACATCAAATGTTTAAACTGAGAAAATGTTCCACTTTAGGAAAAAATAAGGTCATTTTGAAATTGATGGCAGCAACAAGTCTCAAGAAAGTTGGGACAGGGCAACAAAAAGCTGCCAAAATAAGTGGTATGAACAAGGAAGTGCTGGAAAAACATTTTGCAACTAAATACGGTTAATTGGCAACAGGTCAGTAACATGACTGGGTATAAAAAGGGCATCTTAGAGAGTCAGATTTTCTCAGAAGTAAATATGAGCAGAGGTTCACCAATCTGTAAAAGCTGCATCTAAAAATTGTCAAATAATTTCAGAATAATGTTCTTCAATGTAAAATTGCAAAGACTTTAAATACTGTATATCATCATCTGCAGTACGTAATATCATCAAACATTTCCGAGAACCTGGAGAAATCTCTGCACAAGGGACAAGGTTGAAATGCCATATTGGATGCCCGTGATCTTTGTGCCCTCAGATGGCACTGCATTGAACGTAGGCATAAGAAAAAATCCCAATACGTGTAAATTAATTGGTTTACATGAAAGTTATAGCGTCTACAAATGGCGGTATATATAATGGGACTGTGGCGGGCACATATGCAGGCTATATACCCAATAGTCAGAACAAGGGTTGCTTATGCTAATTTATTTTTTTTTAAATTTGGAAATGTGTTTTTATTGCTTTTCAATTGTATTGTAGTTACAATCATCAAACAGTAGATAGCACAAAATAGTAAAACAATAAAACAAAGATACCATAACACTGGTGGCTACAATAGCAATTCCAGTAATAAGCCATACAAAAGTTGAGAAACAGAATTGTACAGTGAATAACATACATGGTAAGGCCCCATGTACATGGGACACTTCTGAACGATGGAAACTGACTGCTGGAAAACGTGGGTTAAAAAACGTCTGTTTAGCCGCGTTTATGCACGTTTATGAGCGTTTGCGTTTAGAAGCATTTTTTAAAGATAACCTTAGGAGATCTTCCAAAATGCCCAGAATGCACTGAAAATCAGTAAAAAATTAACTATTTCAGAAATTTTGAGAAGAATAGAGAGAGCAGTATTTGTTGAGATTAGCAGTCTTTTTTTGTGGTGTTTGGATGTGTTCCAGCTAATTTCTGTGCAGAAATTATTACAGAAGTGTCTAACATATTTTCTTTCATGCAAAACCTCAAAGTATGGTGTGCTAGGTCCATTTGAGTACCGGGAAAGCGCTTTGAATTAATTTTTCATGATGAAAAAAGGCTCTGGACAGCATCTGAAAATGGAAGAGTTAAAAAAAATTTGCAAACGCTTATAAATGCGGTTAGCTGTGTTTAGCCGCGTTTACACTCATTTACAAGCTTTTGGCATTTGAAACGCTGATAAAATCTGCTGCTGAACGCAAGTTTTCTGCATTAAAAAAAACGACTGTAAACTCAACTGCCTGTAAACGACGATGTGTACATGGACACATAAGAAAACATTAGGGAGAGTTCAGGGGCTGCTGAAAAAAACGCTGAACAGCTCCTAAATGTGTTTATCAGCTGCAGCGTACATGAGCCCTAAGGGTCTCACAAAACATAATGAAAGTCAAGCCAGATATATGACCAAAAAAATCAGATTCGTCCCTGGTAACCTTAAAGCAGTTATTCTCAACCTTTCAACACAGAGGAAGCCTTCACATAACTTTCCAATCTCAGGGAACCCCTGCTAAAAATTACTACATCTACAATTTATGATACATTAGTTAGATAGTCAGAGGTAAGAATGTTCCTTACACTTGTGGTCATTGGGAAGAATTACCCCCTTACAGATTGCTAACAAGATCAATGGTGTCAGTGGGAACTCAGAGGCAAAAATTGCTCAAGGAATCCCTGGCAACCTTTGGAGGAACCCTGGTTGAGTAGGGTTACGAGTTACGAACCCCACAACCGTAATATCAGTCTGTATATGCAGTAAAGCATGCTTGTTATACTCACTGTGGAATCTAAGGAGGTAATCCTCTGCATTGTGTAAAAATGCTGTTTGATCCTGTCTTCTCTGATCCTCTTTTTCTACTGTCCCCAATCCATCTTCTGATAGAACAGAGCCTTGAGGGCAAGCTGCACTTTCTCACTTTGGTGTGCATTGCTAGAGAGTTTATTTTTAACTTGAGAAAGTGCATGTGATTAGCACAGGGCCAATCAGCACTGTCCAGACAGAGGGTCAGGGGTCCTGCAGCCTCATAGGATGGTCAGGGGAGAATGAAAATTCCTCCTACAAGCTTTAACCAGTGCTCTGCTGGACACTGACAGAAGTCACAAGATTGCTCTAACTGCTGATGAGAAAAGGTATTTAGCAGTTTATATTTACTAAAATAATTGCATTTCCATGTTCTGTATACTGTGAATGCAGGTTCCTGGGTTTAGTAACACTTTAAGGGACAAAGGAGGATTTCATAGAGCAACTTATTTTGAAACTGTGAAGGGGATAACAGGAGAAACCTGAAGAAGATCATATATAAAATATAGTTAACCAATTAAAATGAAACAATCAATCCAACACTGTAGATGTAGAATTAACCCAGCCCCCCGAGACCTTGTCAAATTTAGCAGGTACTCCTCTATTTGCTAAAGTGCCTTTTATAGAATGGAAAACCCATATTTATCAAGGCTTTCAAGGCTGGCAGCTTATGCTAATTATAATGATATTCTATGAGGTGCTAAATGAGAGTTAAACTTGTTAGACCTCACACTATCACTCACTAGCTCATAATAATAGTGATTGTGAGATAGCCTATTACATTCCTGGAGTAGTTGTTAAAGGGACAAGCCATAAAGAACTGACATTTTCATTCTGGATAGATAATAGCATGTTGTATTATACACTGGCGTCTTGTGTTTAAGGAAATTTATCTGTGTATCTAACATGCTGAATTCACATACCGGTAAATAAAATTATGTCGAAATAACTTTTTCTGTTATATTAAGAAGTATACAAAAACACAAGAGAGTCTTCTTGAAAGGGTATGTCACATCTTGAAATGTTGGTAGGCTTCCCATTGTCATCCCTTCTAGATCCAAAAAACCTGAATGACTTAGTTGATCTCCAACAACCCTATTACTACTAGCCGCACAAACTGTTTACGGGCCTACCTACAAAAGAAACCTGTGTGAACTTTCAACGTCTAAACAGTCTTTCTCAACCAGGATTCCTTCAGAGGTTGCTAGGGGTTCCATGAGCAATTAGCAGTGGCAGACAGATTTCCTGTCTGATGGAGCCTGCATAGCTGATGTCGTCCTGATGTCACTGGCAAAGCTATTGGCACAGAAGCAGTGACGTCTGTCCTCTCATCTTTCAGGTAAAAAAACAACAAGAAGGACCCTTTTAGCTGTCTGTAAAGTGTAAGGGGTATTCTTCTCTTAGACCCCCAATGTAAGAGAACATTCTACCCATTCACCAGTATAGGAGCACTGCACTGATCACCAAATACTTAAGGGACATTCTTTGACCACCTATGTAACAGGGAAGCTTTTTCACTAATCACCAAAGTAAGCGTGCACTTCCCACTAAAAACCATAGGAAGGAGGCACTTCCTAACTAAACCTCAATGTAACAGTGAGTTTTTTCCACTAATTACCAGAGCAAAGGGGAACTTCCCACTAACAACCAAAGTAAGGGGTAGTTCTTAACTAAACTTCAATTTAAAATGGGCTCCTCTGCCATTGATCATCATCTACAATGCACTAAACTAACCATCAATGTAACAGAACACTAAACTGTCCACCAATGTAAGGAAGCATTACATTGTTCACCAGTGTAAGGGTGCATTTCTCCACTGTCCACCAATGTAAAGAAGCATTACATTGTCCACCAGTGATCATCATCTACAAGGCAGCACTAAACTGGCCATCAATGTAAGGAAACACTAAACTGTCCACCAATGTAAGGAAGCATTACATTGTTTACCAGTGATCATCATCTGCAAGGCAGCACTAAACTGGCCATCAATGTAAGGGAACACTAAACTGTCCAGCAATGTAAGGAAGCATTACATTGTTCTCCAGTGATCATCATCTACAAGGCAGCACTAAACTGGCCATCAATGTAAGAGAACACTAAACTGTCCACCAATGTAAAGAACTACATTACATTGTCTAGCAGTGATCATCATCTACAAGGCACTAAACTAACCATCAATGTAATAGAACACTAAACTGTCCACCAATGTAAGGAAGCATTACATTGTTCACCAGTGTAAGGGTGCATTTCTCCACTGTCCACCAATGTAAAGAAGCATTACATTGTCCACCAGTGATCATCATCTACAAGGCAGCACTAAACTGGCCATCAATGTAAGGAAACACTAAACTGTCCACCAATGTAAGGAAGCATTACATTGTTTACCAGTGATCATCATCTGCAAGGCAGCACTAAACTGTCCACGAATGTAAAGAAGCATTACATTGTCCACCAGTGTAAGGGTGCATTTCTCCACTAGCCACCAATGTAAAGGGGAGTTCAATTTTATTTTCTGGCCATTATCATTATGTAATCAATTTCAAATTGTTTTTGTATGGGTAGAGGTGTTAAAAATGATGTGCTCTGGCCATCAAATGCTATAGGTATTACTTCATTTTTTTTTATTATCCACTTGAAGGGCAAGCCTATTCTGACACTTTTTGTTTACATGTAAAAATCAGCATTTTTTTTTTTGCTTGAAAATTACTTAGAACCCCTAAACATTATACATATATTTTTAGCAGAGGCCCTAGAGAATAAAATGGTGGTTATTGCAATTTTTTATGTCACACAGTATTTGCGCAGCAGTTTTTCAAACTAAAATTTTAGGGAAAAAACGCACTTTAATGAATTTTAATTAATTATTTAATAATCTAATTTATTTAAAAAAAACAAAACAATATATAACTAATTTTTTTTGTAAAGTATGACGTTACACCGAGTAAATAGATACCTAACATGTTACATTAAAATTATGCACGCTTGTGGAATGCCCATAAACTATGATACTTAAAAATCTCCATAGGTGAGGCTTTAAAAACCTTTACAGGTTACCAGTTTAGAGTTAAAGAGGAGGTCTAGCACTAGAATTATTGCTCTTGCTATAACATTTGCAGCGATACCTCACATGTGTGTTGCGAACACCATTTACATGTGTGTGCACGGCCTACATATGCATTCATTTCTGCATGCAAGCAGCAGTGTATTTACCACAAAGTAAACAATGCCTTTGCCTGGCTGCCATTTTCAGGGGGGCGGCACCGCTGGCCCGGACAGAGGGCAGGGGGACGATGGCGGCTGATCAGTTGTTGGAAGTGAATACACCACTGCATGCAAGCACAAAGGGACAGAGGTGCTTTTTTTAAAAAAAATATTTATTTATTATTTTTACACTGTTTCTTTAATTTTTTGTTATCACTTTTATTCCTATCGCAAGGAATGTAAACATCCCTTGTGATAGAAATATGGGATGACAGTGTTGACGTTGCTTCCGATCATCTAGACCAAAGAGATCCAGCTCTATAATAAACCAGTGGCACCACTGGATCAGATACCGGGCTCCCTGATCGCACAGCACCTGTAAAAGCAATCCAGCAGCTAATCAACCACTGGGATTGCTTTTAGATGATCTCCAGCTGAAAAAAAAAATACTGGGATTATGGCATACATCTGCAGCCATGACCCTGGTATAACCACTTGAAACCAATCACGTACATGTACGCGATTTGGCATCACGTGGTTAAATGTACAACTTACTGATTATAATAATTTCTGTGGGGGTTTCCTGAGGACTAAAATGATTTCAAAGTTTCCTCCATGGTAAAAAGATTGAAAAAGGCTGGTCTGAAGTATACAATAATAAGCATAGCTTGCTGTATAACTGCTGCGCAGCTTTATCTGTAATGAACAAAAATGTCCCTTTTTATTACCTTAATTAAATTGTAATTTACTCATTTAATTTTCTAAGATTATTTTCTGTGCTTGTTTTGATGAC
Organism: Staurois parvus; assembly: GCF_062004578.1. NCBI lineage: Eukaryota > Metazoa > Chordata > Amphibia > Anura > Ranidae > Staurois > Staurois parvus. The sequence continues at coordinate 2,735,702 of NW_028318400.1, read as the reverse complement.
TAATTAAATATATACTTTTATGTTCTTAGAAACTAGAGCTTGAAAGATGTAAGCATAACATCTGATTCCCCGCACAGATGAGCAAATGTTGACATGTGTTCTGTCATGTTTAATTCATATGTTTGAAGCCTTTAGCACATTTTATGCAGAACTAGACCGGAGGGAAGAAAAACATTTATATTCCTTTGTTACTCTATTTCCATGGATAAATGATGTCCGTAAAGAATAATCACACAGGAAACTCCTGTGTAAAAAGGTATGAAAATGTAGAATAAATATTTCTGTAACTAATCAAAGCCAATTTAAATACCAAATATTGGCAGTATAAGATATAGAATAACCTTTTCATCTGTAAGTAAATCACAATGCACTCTGAAATCATATAAATACTGTAGCTTAGCACAATTGATATGCTCATATAAATCATTTTTACTTTTAAGATTTATTTTACAGGAAAACAAACAATATTTAAATCAGGATCACAATCAAACCTAGCATATTTCAAAAGCTTGCTCTTCTGTCAAAGCATAGCTAAACTCAAACTTTTTAAATACTGCAGGTTACCAATACTAATCTGCATTAGTTTCTTGCTTAGGCTTGTTTGTTAGTTTTCACCTGTTGATCCTGCCAGAAACACGTCCTGGGCTAAGGTGTCAACATCTCCCTCTCTCCTTATCTTCATTACATAGGGAGGAGGTATTTTGTAGTTCACAGACCATAGCTGGGAATGTTTACTTAATGAATGAAAGTGAGGCTCTGCAAGCTTCAATCATCCAGTCATGTGTAAGCAAAATCCTGTTTTGTTAAATTTTCCCTGCACATGATTTTGTATTCTTTGCACGCTAACTGAACATTCCCATGCCAAGGGAATTTTCATTTTGTAAGGGGAATATGCTCTACTTTATTGGTGTAAATTAACACTTTTTCGTAACCACCTCCATACAGGGCACTTTTACCCCCTTTCTGCCCAGACCAAATTTCAGCTTTCAGCACTCTCATGCTTTAAATGATAATTACTCAGTCATGCAACACTGTACCCAAATTACATTTTTGTCCTTTTTTCACACAAATAGAGCTTTCTTTTGGTGGTATTTAATTAGCGATGGGTTTTTTATTATTTGCGCTGTAAATTAAAAAAGACCATGAATGAATGGGCTCTCGTGCCTGTTCAAAACGCGGCCCGCGCGGCCGCATAGATGTGAACCGGTTGTGAGACACGAACAAGCCAGGACAGTACAAATACCCCCCAAATGACCACTTTTTGGAAATTAAACATTCCAAGGTACTTGGTAAGATGCATGGTGAGTTTTTGAACCTGTAATTTTTTCCCCACAATTCTTTGGAAAATGAAGAAAGTAAATAAAATTAGTTTTTTTTTTTCCACACAACACAACAAGCCAGGACAGTACAAATACCCCCCAAATGACCACTTTTTGGAAATTAAACATTCCAAGGTACTTGGTAAGATGCATGGTGAGTTTTTGAACCTGTAATTTTTTCCCCACAATTCTTTGGAAAATGAAGAAAGTAAATAAAATTAGTTTTTTTTTTCCACACAACTGTTATATTAACAGGTTATTCCTCTCACACAGCATATGCATATTTGCAGCTTCACCCCAAAACACATTTTGCTGCTCCTCCTGAGTATGGAGATACCACATGTGTAAGACTTTTCCATAGCCTGGCCACATACAGAGGCCCAAGATCCAAGTAGGAACTACAGGTGTCGTGGAGACATAAATTACACATCTCATTTCCTGACTACCTATCACATTTTGGAAGGACCTGGAGCACCAGGACAATGGAATTACCCACAAAATTACCCCATTTTGGAAAGCAAACACCCCAATGTATATACTACGAGGCATAATAAGTCTTTTGAACATGTTTTTATTTTCCACAAGTTTTCAGAAAATGTGGAAATAAAATGAAAATGTATTTTTTTACACAAAGTTGTCCATTTATAAGATATTTATAACACATAGCACGTACATACCAACGATTACACCCAAAAATACATTCTACTACTCCATCTGAGTATGGCGATACCACAAGTGTAAGACTTTTCCACAGCCTGGCCACATCCAGAGGCCCAACATCCAAGTAGCACCTTCAGGCTTCTAACACATAGCATGTACATACCAAGAATTACACCCCAAAAATAAATTTTGCTGAGCAAAGGGTGAACAAAAAAATTACCTGTGGATTTAGTAGTGCAGTTGCCCAAAGAAGAGGACATTGGTCCAGGCAGCAAGCAGGGACGTGGTCAGCGACAATGAAAGGAATCACCCAGGCAGCAGGAAGGAATACTGTCCATAGTCACTACAGGCAGCAGGCAGAGATATTGCCAACACAGCCAAATCATTGGTCCAGGAAGCAGGAAGACATGTGGTCAGCAACAGACAAATGAGTTGTCCAGGCAAACACATGGTCAGCACAGCCAAAATATCAGTCCTGGTAGTAGGCAGGAACACGGTCCATAGTACAGGTAGCAGGCAGAGGTGTGGTCATTTCATGCAGCAGGCAGAGGCATGATGGCAGTATGTCAGCAGCAGGCAGATATATCAGGCTTAGGGTCTTGGTCAGGTAAGACCTGGGCACAGGGATAGAGGCTTCATCCCACCCAATCTCTTCAATGCCTCCGGACAAACAGACCCTTTTCCGGGAATTACAAAACCCAGAGAAAACCAAAACTTTGTTTTCTCCACTCGGAAAAATGTATTCTGGAGCCCATCACATACATGAGACCCCTGTGTTGTCTTGAATCCAATAGAGTCGCAGGACATAAGATCAGTTCAGAAGGCAGGCAAAAACCATGGTCGATTTAACAGGCCAAGGTCAATTCACGTGGAGGGCAGAAACGGGGTTGATAGTTCAAGCGGCAGGCAGAGGCATCGCCAATAACCAATCCAAGGTCAGTTCAGGCGGAAAGCAGAGGCATTGTTGATAAACAATCCAGGTCATACAGGGAAATAGGTGATAGTGGACACTGGAAAAATATCTTGACTAATAGTGTAGAGTGTGATAGATCCAAAAGCACTCTCCAATACAGAGTCTTGGCTGGTAAGGACATTGGGGACAGTAGTATCGGTTGTCCATGAGGATAGAGAAGGACTGTAACAATATCCTCTTGATACTTGAGGTAGGTTAGGGAACTTTGTGTGCACTTAGAAAAGATGACATACAAATTGTACAGGGCTAACTGAAACAAATAGATGGCAACCTTTTTATACCAATAGATCTCCTGGTGGCTAAGTAGGGCTGTAACATCTGGTCATTCATATCAACCCCCCTCATGAACTGTGTACATGCATGCATCTTGGTTTCTGGACGGGACTTTGTCAAGTTTGAAGTTCCACTGAGGTGTCATCATGAATTGAGGAAAGGATATAGACATCTCTTTTAACTTTCCACTTTAGAGCTAGGATCTCTTCATTCCGCAAACTGGCTGTTTCACCCCGTTTTAATTTTGTAGTGACCAATCATTGTGGGAAGCCCTTGTGGTTGGCTCGTGCTGTCCCACAGGCCACAGTTTTCTTAAAATAGAGATGGCGGAATAATGGGAGACTTGTGTAGAAATTATCTACATATAAATGGTAACCCTTCTCAAACAGCGGTTCTATAAGCTGCCAAACAATTTTGCCACTTGTCCCCATATAGGTAGGGCATCCAGGGGGGTCTAGCTGGCTGTCCTTTCCCTCATAAATCTTGAAGTTGTAGGTATATCTCGTGGCCCTGTCACATGTCTTATAGAATTTTACTCCATATTTGGTCCGTTTACTGGGAATGTACTGTTTGATGCCAAGCCTTCCAGTAAAGTGGACTAGGGATTCATCCACACACATATTTTTGTCGGGGGTAAACATTTCCTTGAAGGTACAGAAAATAAAGTTGATTAGTGGTCAAATTTTGAATAGCTTATCATAATCAGGATGATTTCGAGGAGGGCACTGGGTATTATTATTGAAATGCAAAAACTTCATTATCATTTCATAGCATGTTCTGGGCATACAAGATGAATAGACTGGCATAAGATGTATAGGTTGGGTAGACCAGTAGACATGAACTTCATTTTTTTTTTTTTTTGTCAGTCCCATGTTCAAAGTAACCCTGGTGGATGCCTGCCTATCTTCTGGGAGTGCTGTGCTACTTATACTCACCACTGCACTACTGGTGGATGCCTACTCCTCCTCAGATCTCCTGAACCTCTTTTCTTGGATTCTCTCCTCCTCTGAATCCATTGCTGACCAGGCCCGGATCTAGGGGGGTGCTGGGGTGGGCTATGCCCCCAGATTTAAGTTGTGCCCCTCCAGACCTCTGAGAATGCATCCACAAAGCCATGAGACCTGGTGGGGACAGTTGATGTAAGCATGCACTCTAAGGGGGGCAATTGATGTAAGCAGACACTCTGAAGGGGACAGTAGATGTAACGGAAAACTCTGATGGGACAGTTGATGCAAAGGGGCACTCTGAGAGGGGCAACTGATGTAAGCTGAAACACTGAAGGGGATAGTAGATGTAACGGAAAACTCTGATGAGGACAGTTGATGTAAAGGGGCACTCTGAGGGGGGCAATTGATGTAAGGGAGCACTCTGATGTGCCCATTTTATGTATGGGGCACTCTAATGAGGACACCTGATGTAAGGAGGGACTCTTATAAGAGCTTTGATGTAAGGAGGAACTCTGAGAAGAACTCCTTATATAAGGAAGGACTCTGCTAGGGACACCTGATATAAGGGGGCACAGGTTCTGTTTAATCACCCTAAACCTGATGAATATTAGGCTCATATTCTTCGTGGCATAGATTTAATGAGATGTTGGAAACATTTCTCAGAGATTTTGGTCCATATTGACATGAGTTACTGTTGCATTGAGTTGCTGCCATGTGATTGGCAATTTGTGTTACCAAGCAATTGAACAGGTGTATCTAATAAAGTTGCCCGTGAATATATATATATATATATATATATATATATATATATATATATATATATACACACAGGGGTGGACTGACAACTCATGGGGCCCCCGGGCAATAGGGGATCATGGGGCCCCTGTGTCCTTGCCCAAACTCAAAAAAGCCTATGAAAAAGGTACAAGGGGCATCTCATGGGGCCCCCTACTGACCCCGGGCCCTCAGGCAGTGCCCGAGTTTCCAAATGGTCAGTCCGCCCCTGTATACACACATTTGTTTTATTGTTTATTAATGAAGTGTTGTGACCTTTGGGGGTTTATTTACTAAACCTGGTTGACTCAGAATCTTGGGCACCTGTGCATGGTAGCCAATCAGCTTCTAACCTTAGCATGTTCAGTTAAGCTTCAGCAATAAAACCTGGAAGCTGAATGGTTTTTATGCAGAAGTGGACAAGATTCTGAGTCAACCAGGTTTAGTAAATAAACCCCTTGGTGTCTATATGTAAGATAGTAGGATATTATTATATTTGAGTCTGCTATTTACCGAAATCAGATATTAAATGCAAATTTGGTGTATACCCTTTAACTTTAAGGCTGCATTCACACTTGAGTGTTTTGTAGTTTGAAGCTCCAAAAAAGCACAAACTTAAAAAATCAATTGTTCTCTATGGTGTCTGTTCACACCTGACCGCTCAAACAGACACCATAGAAAACAATTGATTTTTTTAAGTTTGAGCGTTCTTGGAGCTTCGAGCTTTGAGATTCAAGCTACAAAACACTCAAGTGTGAATGCAGCCTTATATTAATTTCTGTTTATTTGTATATTCATTTTCATTATATTCATTACCTTTTACTTTTATATTTATGATCTTTGTATTTGTACTGGATTTGTTGCCATGATGAAGGAAGAGTGTGTGTATGACCCCCTAAACGCATTGCCTTTTTTTGCTATGAATCAATGTTATCGTTAAATATCTTAGACTTTTGGATGTTTGTTTGGTGCTGTCTTTGGATGTATGTGCATTCTCAACTCTGCGTCCATATTCCCTGTTCCTGAGGGGAGTCCCAGTTTTGTGGAGTGCTGCCAAACCGGAGCCAGTCTGACCAGTGACAAATTCAATGACCCTTCAAAAATCTGTACCGATTGTCCCATAAATTCTTTTGTTTAGCATGTAGAAACCGTGTCAGGATATAGTTGTCGTGTATAGACTGATTCAAATCTTGGTACAAACACAATGCAATTTTAGCTGAAACCAGTACCCCAGATAAAAGAAACAAGCAGCACACCAATGCTCCCACAGTAAACAATTGAATTGAAACAACGTCTTTCAATAAACTGGTACATTTGACAGTGGTGTACATCTGTATTGCATCCATCAGTAACAGAGGGTTTAAAATAAATTCTCTCTCCACAGACAATGGAAAAAAGTTGCATTTTTTCCTTGTAGAGACTAGATACATGCAGAAATATTCACAATCCACAAAAGGTCTTATTTCAATGTGTGAATTTACACTCCACTCTTCGAAAGTTCACAATGTAGTTGGTACACAAAGCATCATTATCTCAGATAATAGAAATGGACAGCACTCCTTACATAATGCTAGATTGAACTTAACAAGTCCTTCCCCAATAGCTAATATAGTTGTCTCATAACCATATTTTGGTAACATTGATATCCATATACAGTATATTGCATCCACCTCTAACAAAACGTGAGAACAATAAATATATTTGTGCTTACACGTAGTCCACAGCAGAGAGTAGAAATACTTTCACGGTTTATAATTCCATCAAGTTCAAGAATGTCAGGATCAATTTGTGGTGTACAATCATCACATCAAGTATGAATCTACAAGAGTTGCTCCATGATGATGCAATTGATTCAGGACCTACATGAGGAGGACAGTGCAGTCCAAATTCTAGAGAAGCAGAGGGGCACATCAAAGAAACTGGCATGGAGCGATTCTTTACAATTACTTTTGGGAAAGTGTTTTCTCATGTAAGATTGTCGACTAATAAAATGGTAACAGTGTCTTGTAAAACAGAGCACCCACATGATATTCTGCAGGTAAAATATAATTATACACAGATATACTAGTTTAAAAAATGGGCAGGTTGATGCAAATATATTTTAAATGTTCTTATCATATGTGTCTACACATTACATATTCATCTTTTTACAGTATCTTTTATAAGATATTACATACTTTGAGTTGATTCTATAAGCCTTTTGAATATACAGTATTTTTGTACTAGATTTTTATGTTTGTCTGTGTCCCTTTTACAGAATGGGTCCGTTGCACACTGACTTAAATAAGCAATGCTGCTCCTAGAGTAGGTTAGCGTTTTGTGCAGCTAATGTTATCCTATGTGTATTAGGTCATTTAGAGGCATATTTTAAACTCAGCGTTTGGAGGCAGAAAAAAACCCTTCCGTTCTGTGTTTTTGAGGTTTACTGGCAGAAAAAAACACTAAATGCGCCTACATGCTAGTAAAAAAAAAACAAAAAATCAAAAAAAAACGCTCAAAGTGAGCATTTTTTTTAAGCCAGTGTGCATGAGCCCTAAATGGAAATCATTTTCCTTCTTTGTGTAGTAATGTAGTCATTTTCAAAATTCTCCTTTTTGTATTTTTGTGATTTTGTAGAGCGCTTGTCTAAAACAGGTGCACATAGAATCTGGTACAACTGTACATAGTAACCAATCAGGTTTTATTGTCAAAGCTTAATTGAACAAGCTGAAGTGAGAAGTTGATTGGACACCATGCACAGCTGTGTCATATTTTGTGTGTGCCAGTTTTAGTACATCTCCCCCATGCATCTGTTGATGTTCTCTAAATGTGGAGTGATTTATCCCAGCCACTTACTCTGTTGAGCTTGCTCCAGTGGGGGATGTACTAGACACAACATTTTGCATTGTATGAGCAGGGCTTTTTTTCAGCTGGAACTTAGTGGAACTCAGTTCTACCACCTCCTGGCTCTGGCTTTCTGCTCCCTGCTCTCTACTATTACTTGTAAACACAGATGTCCTGATTCTGTGTGTAGAAGTGACAGCTTGTGTCCCAAAGGCCCTGAGTCTCTTGTTTCATGTACAGGAATGCAGACAACACAAGATGCTGGTGTGAGGAATCATGTTGTACACAGAACTACATCCAGGTCAGCATAGAACAGGAAACAGGAAGTATAAGGCGATGCAATATTACCATATGCAAGTAGGGTCACAGTATTTGCATAATAACTCTATAACATCTCCCTTTTTTACATTCAATTCAAACCTTATAAACAATTAAACTAAAACAGATCCTGAACAGTCTTGAACATGGCATACTGTGTTACTGGTAGATGCACTACAGATTGAGCCTATCTGGTGGTCTTGAAACTCGACCACTACGCAAGACCACAGGGATTTTGCCTGGGGAAATCCGTTCAGCTCCAGAAGGTGTTGATAAGGAGCTACCCTCTTTCCTGGCTGGTGTGTTTGGCAAAGAAGAACTTGACGGGATATGTGGCTGCATTTTGTCATCCTCATTGTATCCCGTTATGACAGCAGAGTTCTCTCTGCTTTGAGTATATGGTCCAGTAGGACTCGGGGCATTGAGCACCTCAGGAGGATCACGTGCAGGATGCTCATAGGCTTGTGTGGTGAATCGTTCTGCCTTTCGCAGGTCCACTCAATTGCGGAGGTAAAGACTGCCTTCTACATCCACAAGATATGATCGAGGAGCAACTCTCTGCACACAGGAACCTAGTCTCCAGCGACCGGTCCTGTCACCTGGAAATGGCTTCATACGGATTGGCTCTCCAATGCTTAGTTCAGGTAAGTCTTTAGCAGACACATCGTATGACAGCTTGGCAATCTGTTTCCTCCGCTGCAGTTTTGCTGGGACACCTGTAACCACACAAGGATCAAGTAATATGTTTGCCACAGGCAATGAAGTCTTCAGTCTCCTAGACATCAAGCGCTGTGCAGGACTACTGTCCATGCCTTCAGATGGGGTATTCCTCCAATGTAGAATGGCCTTCCACGGATCAGCACCATCAAATTTGGCCTTCTTACAAAGATTCTTCACTATCTTGACAGCCGATTCCGCTTTGCCATTTGCTTGCGGGTGCCTCGGGAATGAGGTAACATGCTCAAATCCCCAATCTTTAGAGAACCGTCTGAACTGCTCACATGCAAATTGAGGTCCATTATCCGAGATTACTCTATCCGGCTGGCCATAACGTGCAAACTGTGCTTTACAACGCTTGATGGTAGTATCAGCAGACAGGTCAGGAAGTAGCTCAATCTCCCAAAAGTCAGAATAGTGATCAACAATTAGTAGAAAATCCTGGCCAGCATAATTCAACAAGTCCATGCTTACAATTTGCCAAGGCCGGGTGGGCAGCACATGCGACATCATAGGTTCTTTCTGTTGTGCCTGCGCATATTCATTGCATGCCGAGCAACAGCTAACAAAGTCTCTAATCTCATTCTGCATGTTGGGCCAGTATAGGGTATCACGTGCTTGCCTATAGCATGCTTCTCCGCCAATGTGACTGGCATGAATACGAGTCAGCATCTCTGATCTTAAAGATTTAGGAATGATGACCCTTGGCCCCTTGTACAGTATACCATCCTGAATGGCGATTTCATCTCTGAAAGTCCAATATTCTCTCACAAGTAATGGCACTTCCAACTTGGAATCAGACCAACCATTCAGAACAACATATTTAAGAGCCTGAAAACTCTCATCAGTTTCAGCGTGCTGTTTTATCTGAAGCAATCGTTGATCCGTGACGTTTAAATAGTCTGAATGATTAATCTGTGACAGGACATCCAGGTCCCATTGAACATTGCAAACTGTGTGTTGTGCATACTCAGGTGTACCACCTGCTGCTGTAGCTCTACTAAGAGTGTCACTTATGTACATTTCAGGACCAGGTTTATAGACAACATTTAGGCAATAGTTTTGTAATGTGAGCAACATGCTCTGTAGACGTTTGGGTGCACACAAAAGTGGTTTCTTGAAAATAGAAATCAGAGGTTTATGGTCAGTTTCTGCCGTGATCTCGTCGCGCCCATAGAGGTAGTGATGAAAGCGCTGGCAGGCAAACACTATACTCAGACACTCCTTTTCTATTTGTGCGTAGTTTTGTTCCGTAAGAGTCAGTGCTCTTGAAGCAAAAGCAATAGGCTGGCCAGCTTGCAATAGGCAACACCCAAGTCCAGTTTTGCTTGCATCACTTTGAATAGTTACAGGTTTTGTAACGTCATAGTACTTCAGGACAGGTGTGTCCGTGACCAAGCGTTTGATGTCCTGCACTGCATTATCATGCTTAGGAAGCCAATGCCAAACAGCATCCTTGTCCAGAAGCCTTCTCAATGGCTCGCAGACCTCTGAGAGGTGTGGTAGGAATTTTGCTAGGTAGGTAACAAATCCAATGAAGCGTTGCAGGGATTTCACATTTGCTGGCTGCAGCATATCCTGTATGGCTCTGATTTTTTCTGGGTCAGCCTTCAAACCCTCCCAGGTTAGAATGTGTCCATGAAAGCGGACCTCTTTGACCTTGAATTGCAGTTTTTTCATGCCAAGTCTCAATTTTACCTGCCTACAACGATTCATCAGTTCCAGCAGTTTGCCATCATGATCTTGCTCTGCTTCCTCATCTGTGTCCCCACAGCCAACCACAAGGATGTCATCAGCTATTGGTTCAATACCACCGAGTCCAGCCAATAGTTCATGTTGTTTACGTTGATACACCTCTGGTGCAACTGATACTCCAAAAGGCAGTTTGAGCCATCTTTTCCTGCCCCACGGAGTCCAGAAGGTTGTCATGTAACTACTTGCATCATCCAACTTACACTGTAAAAATGCATCCCGGGCATCAACAAGTGTGAACAGACGTGCCTTTGGCAGCTTGTACAAAACATCCTCGAGAGTTGGCATGATGTAGTGAGATCGTCTCAGTGCCATATTTAAGAATTTGGGATCTATGCATATTCGTAGCTTATTTGGCTTCCTTACAATCACCATGTTACTTATCCAGTCAGTTGGGTCACTCACTGGTGCCAAGTGTCCATTAGCCTCATACTGGTCAAGCTGTGCCTTAACTGCTTGTTTTAATGCCACCGGCACATTGCGTGGTGCACATTGGACTGGAGGGACACTCAAATCAAGGTCGAAATGAACTTCCCCTGGTACAGATTCCACTGGCCCAGTAAACACATCACTAAATTCCTTTAGCAGCAGTTGTTTTGTCAAGGGCCCCTTGGATAGATTGTCCATCACATTAAGCTCTGCAGGGACGGAGAAATGTATCAGCCCTAGACGCTCACAGGTTGAGCCAGACAACAGTGGCTTTTGGCAGGCTTCCACAATTTCAAACTCCAGCTTGTGTGTTAGTCCACGTATGGTACATTCTGTCTTGAAGAGCCCTAGAGATTTCATAATCGCACCTGAGTATAACTTTAACCTGGTGTCACTTGGCAGTAGACGTGCCTCTGGTGCTAACACCATTTTGTCTCTTAAGCACATTACATCACAAGTTGCTCCTGAATCGAGCTGGCAGGATTGGGGCTTATTATTTAAATTTAAAGTGACAAACCATTTCTTTCCTCTGGATTGCACAGTGCCGATCAATTCACTGCTGTATATAACTTCAGTGGTGTGTGTCTCTTCCTCATATGCAGATGTGTTCTCCACATTGTGTAATTTGCCTATTGATGGCCGTCGTTTTCTTGACAAACAAACGTTAGCAAAATGGTTTGTTCTTCCACAAGACTTACAAGACTTCCCATAAGCTGGACACTGCTCTTTAATTCTTTGATGCACAGTCCCACAGTATTTGCAAGCTGTAGGGTTGGCAGTATTTGTGCTCATCAGGCGGCGTTGCTGAAGTTTGTTTATGTTGCGATGCTGCATTGCAATGTTTATGCTGTCGGTTTGCTGTCTGTCCTGTTCCATAACTTTCAGACGTCTGTCAGTGAGCTCTGCTGTACGGCACGTCTCAATGGCTGTGTGTAGAGTTAACTCATGTACTCTTAGGAGGCGCCTGCGTGTGCTCTCGCTAGCTATACCAAGAACAATTTTGTCCCTTATCAATTCGTCTCTGAGTGTGCCATATTCACAAGTTGCTGCCTTTTCTCTCAAGCGTGTAACAAAGTTATCAAAAGATTCTCCCTCTTGTTTGCAGCATCCAAACACATACCTTTCATAAATGACATTTTTAGCAGGTTTGAAATAAGCTTCCAGTGCATTTAGAATGGCTGTAACATTGTGTTGCTGATCTGCTGTGAGGGTCAGATTGTGTTTATACACATGCCTGCATTCACTGCCCATGACTCTTCTCAGGGTTGCTGCCTGCACTACTGCAGATTTCTCATTCAAGCCTGTAGCCAGAGAATAATCTTCAAATTCAGCTCTGAAATATTCCCAATTGCTGCTCCAATCCCCACTCATTGTCATCCCCTCTGGGGGAGGTATGCCATTCATGGCAGTCATATTGTCAGTAAGCCTCTGAGCTATCAAATATCAGAAAGTCCACAGTCTCAGGCTGTAGTTCACAAACCTGTGTTTCCCAAAGCTGCTGTGCTCCAAACAAGAGGCTCAGTCCGGATTCAAGTCACTTCTGACACCATGTTTCATGTACAAGAATGCAGACAACACAAGATGCTGGTGTGAGGAATCATGTTGTACACATAACTACATCCAGGTCAGCATAGAACAGGAAACAGGAAGTATAAGGCAATGCAATATTACCATATGCAAGTAGGGTCACAGTATTTGCATAATAATTCTATAACATCTCTCCCACTGAGTGTAGGATGGGGACAAGGGAGATGCAGTTGCCCAGGATGCAGTGTGAATACCTACAGCCCCACTGGATGATCTTCCTGCAAGTGAGCAAGGCAGAGCCACCTACAGTGTGCATGGAAGTACTAGAGTCGGCTGGGTGCCTCTGCTTAATACAGTGGAGCACTTACCCCTTAGGAGTTGCTGAAGTTTTGGGTCCCCCCTATCTATATTTTATTTTGTTATAGCCTGTGGTGATTTGGAATACAGTCAAGATGTGTCAAGTGGATATACAGTATAATTAGAGATGAGCGAATTTTTCAAAAATTCGATTCGGCTGATTCGGCGAATTCCAGGAAGAAATTCGATTCGATGCGAATTAATTCGCTACGAAGTTAACTTATAAAAAGGGTTTCTAGGCTTCAGAGAGCCTTTAAATTAGTGCAGAACACTGTACCTTTAATTTAAATGCCCTTGGAGATGAGGAAGGAGAAGGAGAAGGATGAGAAGAAGGAGAAGGAGAAGGATGAGAAGAAGGAGAAGGATGAGAAGAAGGAGAAGGAGAAGGAGGAGAAGGATGAGAAGAAGGAGAAGGATGAGAAGAAGGAGAAGGATGAGAAGAAGGAGAAGGAGAAGGATGAGAAGAAGGAGAAGGATGAGAAGAAGGAGAAGGATGAGAAGAAGGAGAAGGATGAGAAGAAGGATGAGAAGAAGGATGAGAAGAAGGAGAAGGAGAAGGAGGAGAAGGAGGAGGAGAAGGATGAGAAGAAGGATGAGAAGAAGGAGAAGGATGAGAAGAAGGATGAGAAGAAGGAGAAGGATGAGAAGAAGGAGAAGGATGAGAAGAAGGAGAAGGATGAGAAGAAGGATGAGAAGAAGGAGAAGGATGAGAAGAAGGACAGTTCTGTGACAGTTTCTGTCTATTTCTGACAGTTCTGTGACATTCACTCCATACAGCGGTTTCAACCGCTGTATGGAGGGAATGTCCCAGAACTGTCAGAAATAGTCTATTTCTGACAGTTGTGGGACATTCCCTCCATACAGCGGTTTCAACCGCTGTATGGAGGGAATGTCCCAGAACTGTCATAAATAGTCTATTTCTGACAGTTGTGGGACATTCACTCCATACAGCGGTTGAAACATTGTATCTATTTGTTTCCATAAATGGATCCATTTATGGAAACAAATAGATACAATGTTTCAACCGCTGTATGGAGGGAATGTCCCAGAACTGTCAGAAATAGTCTATTTCTGACAGTTGTGGGACATTCACTCCATACAGCGGTTGAAACATTGTATCTATTTGTTTCCATAAATGGATCCATTTATGGAAACAAATAGATACAATGTTTCAACCGCTGTATGGAGGGAATGTCCCAGAACTGTCATAAATAGTCTATTTCTGACAGTTGTGGGACATTCACTCCATACAGCGGTTTCAACCGCTGTATGGAGGGAATGTCCCAGAACTGTCAGAAATAGTCTATTTCTGACAGTTGTGGGACATTCACTCCATACAGCGGTTTCAACCGCTGTATGGAGGGAATGTCCCAGAACTGTCAGAAATAGTCTATTTCTGACAGTTCTGGGACATTCACTCCATACAGCGGTTGAAACATTGTATCTATTTGTTTCCATAAATGACATTCTGCAGATACACTTAGAGGAGCTCTGCAGATACACTTTTTGCCGGCTTGGAATTATTCTTATTTTCATCCTACTTCTTCTTCTTCATCCTCATCCTCTTCTTCTTCTGAGGATGAGGATGAGGATGAAGAAGAAGAAGAAGAAGTAGGATGAAAATAAGATTAATTCCAAGCCGGCAAAAAGTGTATGTGCAGAGCTCCTCTAAGTGTATCTGCAGAGCTCCTCTAAGTGTATCTGCAGAATAGAGGAACTCTGCACATACACTTTTTGCCGGCTTGGAATTATTCTTATTTTCATCCTACTTCTTCTTCTTCTTCTTCATCCTCATCCTCTTCTTCTTCTGAGGATGAGGATGAGGATGAAGAAGTAGAAGAAGAAGAAGAAGTAGGATGAAAATAAGAATTCCAAACCGGCAAAAAGTGTATGTGCAGAGTTCCTCTATTTCTGACAGTTCTCTGACAGCTTCTTCACATGTACAGCGGTTGAAACATCTGTATCCTAAATGGAAACTAATAGATACAATGTTTCAACCGCTGTACATGTGTTCCTTCTGTCAGAGAACTGTCAGAAATAGCGGAGCTCTCTGCAGGGACACTTTTGCCGGCTGATCGGGAAAAATCCGATTCGCGCACCCGAAGTAGGCAAATATTTGGATTCGACGCGAATCAAATTTTTCCTGAAATTCGTATCGAATTCCGGTTCGCCTGGTTCGATTCGCTCATCTCTAAGTATAATACAATCCACCCTCTTTTTGATTTGATTTGGATAATTGCCATTCCTCTTCATTCCTGCCATTTTTAAAATTTGCATTGAATGGTGAGAAGCTAATTCCATTCAAGAAATAGAGGTACGTATGCACATTATTTTAGGTTTCTGTTGAAATCTGCTTGCTGTGTGGGGTTTCACATTCCTGGAGTGTGCATATGCAAAACTAAGATTTTAACTTAGAATTAAAGTTGTGCTACAAACAACTAAATATACAGTTGAAATCCACATATGAATATGTGTTTTGGAGTATTTGGAATTATTTTTTTATATTTACACTGACGTGTGCCTGGTGACCTCACTGTCCTCTACTGCAGATATAAAATACAGCTTGGTCAGCATCCTGCCCTACAATGTTACTGAACAGTGAAGGAGCAGCAGCAGACTGATGAGTGCATCCCTTTACTTATTCTGCTACTTACACCCTTTACTTATTCTGCTACTTACACCCATCAACATGTGCGCACCTGTGCATGTGGCTCACTCTATTGGCCCCCTAATGCTGCCTCTTCTGTACAGAGGGTTTGAGAAGGCTGACATCAAATCATATTCTAGTGCCATTTAAAATTGGATTTTTATTTTTAATTAATTACATGAGTTCATTAATTGATGTTTTTCTATCCACCTGTAGTTCAGTTTTAACAACTCTGTAGAACAGAACAACCTGTTGGAAGCTTTTACAACATAAGACAGAACTCTTTACACTGATTTCGCTGTTTTGAAGAAGCGAGTAGGAAAAAGAAAAAGATTTCAGATTGTCTGCCTCATAACTGTTCCCGCATGCAAATATTAAACTGAGATTATAGCCCCTAGAGAGAAGAGAATGACAGGAGCAGAAAAAAAAATAAAGAATGAAAACATGATTTTACCTACTGTCACAAAGCCACAGCTTGTAACAATTCTATTCCAGAGAAGATAATAGATTTATAGTACAAATTGGAAAATCAAAAGGCAATTGAAAAGAGTGATACCTTAAAATTGGTATTGGCAAAGCAATATACATATTTCCACATTTTCAGTTAATACAGAATTAAATGTCTAACATTATTTGGAGAGAATGTAAAAATTTGTGAAAACCAATTCATATTATATGATGTTAAAAACTATTATGGTAAAGGACAAATAATTTTTTGTGTTTTAAACTGTGAATTTGAAAAAAATAATAATAGTGTTCCAGATGTTTACTTGCTTTGCACTATTTTTTCTGTCTTTCTGTCTTTTTTTTCCTTTGTCTTTTGAAATATTACTAAAGACAAGTAAAGGGCGCAAAACAGAAGCTTCTCACTCATACACTGGTGAACAAGTCAAAAAAAGGGAAAAGCAGAAACAATGAACAAGCTGCAGTTAAATCTATAGATTCCTTGCGAACTCCAAAAAGTCCATGTGAATGAGTCCATAAAGTCTATATCCTACTCCACACAACACCAGTGGCTGCTTCTCATAAGAGTGAAGTACATCTGAGACAATAAAGAACAGTGGAGAGCTCAAAAGTAAGTGTAGTAGAATGCAGTAGTCAGGGGCGGACTGACAACTCATGGGGCCCCCGGGCAATAGGGGATCATGGGGCCTCTGTGTCCTTGCCCAAACTCAAAAAAGCCTATGAAAAAGGTACCAGGGGCATCTCATGGGGCCCCTTACTGACCCCTGGCCCTCGGGCACTGCCCGAGTTTCCAAATGGTCAGTCCGCCCCTGGCAGTAGTATAGATCACTGTTCTCTGTAGATCTGCAAGGTTGATGGTCAGAATGCTGCTGTTGCTATCAGCATGGCATGGTTATGCATTTCAAAGCCCTGTGGCTTCTTCCTCAAACATTGAAACATGTAACCACACCCCTCTGATTCCTGTTCTGCCCATGGTAATGTAACTTCCTGTCCAGTGCCCATCTGTGTTCCAGCCTGGTTCTCGAGAATTACCTGGCTCATCCTACAGCGGCATCTGATCCTCCTGCTGGCCACAGCATCATCCTGACCATCCACCTTGCAGACTTACAGGGTTCAGAGATCTATACCATAGAGACATTCTTTGTTTTCACATCTAAAAGTGAGTTGCCAATTGTCTTTTGATAAAAAAACTGTGGCCATACTACTGCACTTAGCCTGGCGTTCTCTGCTGTTCTTTTTTAAAACAAAATTACACAAAGTCTACATTGCTTTAATTTAGGGTAAAATATAAAAGGAGGATATGTATCCTAAAAGACTTTGACACTCACTGTAAGGAAATTCCCGTGAGACGGCTGGCAAATAGAAATGCGCATGCGAATGGAAATATCCGGAGAAGAGGGATCAGACGCGCGCATGCGCAATGAAATGCACAATCGCGCACACACGCAGCAAAGATTGGCGCCAGATAGACTATTTAAAGGGTACCTCTGCCTGTGCTGAGTGCTGACTGGTCTTCAGCTGTTCCATGTGTCCTGCTTGTTCTTGTGTGATTCCCTTGTTGCTGACCCGGCTTGTTCCTGACCTGACTCTTGGTTTCTCTCCTGCTTGATACTTGTTCCTGACCTTGGCTCTGGTCCTGACTTTGGCTTGCTTATGATTTGGTACCTCGCTGTCCGCCCGTTGATGACCCCGGCTATTCCTATGACATTGCTCCTGTCTCCCATGCTAGCTTCCTGCCTTGCTCTGGTGCACGCCTGACGATCTACCATACCAGCTCTGCATATCGCTACTGTTCCTGAATCGGTGGTTCATCAGTCTTCTAAGGACTCCAGCTGAAAGTGCTGCAAACAACATCTGTTGGCACTCTTGTCCCCCTCGTCCCTAGACACCCTCTCTTCAACTTCCAGTGGTGTCAGGGCTAGTGACACAAGTGAGGCCAACCTCGTCATTTCAGTCTCCAATCAGATACGTGACACTCACACAGGCCAAAATGGGAGACCCCTGACTCACTCATATTTACCATGCCTGTGCTCCCCCTCCTTACTTGCTTGCATCACAGTTGGTGAAAATAGCTGATTCTTCCTGGTTTTGAAGAATGAGAGATCTTCTTCACGCGGATTAAAGATCCCAGGTCTAAAAGCCAATAGCTACACCCAAACATTGTTACATGACCAAGGAAGTGACATCACTACTCCCAATGGTTGCCAACAGTGGAAATTTAAAGCGGAGCTCCACCCAAAAGGCGAAGTTCCGCTTTAAGCCTTTGTCCCCCGCTCCCCATTAAGGATTGGCACCTTTGGGGAGCGGGTATCCGAATTTGACAGGTACCCACTCCTACTTCCACTGCGATTGCCTAGGTGATCGGAAGAGGAAGTTATCCTCCCCCCTCCCTCCCTGTAGTCTTCTGGGACATGTGACAGGTCCCAGAAGACTACGGGTCATTCACAAAGCACAGCGCTTCTCGCACATGTGTAGTGGGCACCCGGCTGAGAAGCCACAAGCTGTCCCAGTCGGGTACCCATACTGAAGATGCCGGCACCATGGAGAGAAGACAGCCAGTGAAACCAGCGGTGGTGAGGACACCGCTGGACAGAGGGACAGGTAAGTGTCTGTATTTTAAAAGTCAGCAGCTACAGTTTTTGTAGCTGCTGACTTTTTTTTTTTTCAGGTTGAACTCCACTTTAAGTGGCAGCTGCAAAGGAATAAAAAGCTGCAGGGAGGCACTGGCAAGAGTATTATAGATTCAGGATTTACACAGACATTGTCCCTTTGCACAGACAAGGTGGCTGATTTACTAAATTTATTAGGTTGGAACTTTCCTTTAGCTTAGTGTAGCACTACCCCCTTAGGAGTTGCTCAGTATTTGGGTCCCCCTATAGTCCTGCATAGCCAGGCAACACACATTTTTCACACAGATTTGCTTCCTGGAGCCAGTAATCGGTCCTTGAGCTTGTTTTTTGATGTTTTATTTGGGGGATTTCAACTTGGATGGGATAGGGGGGTATATGTGATGCCCAATGTAACTGATTAACTGAGGGCAACTTCCTGGAACTATGAGTCTCTGCTGCAATACAGTCTCTTTTGGAGAGCTAGCCAGCATCTCCTGTAGTACCACCCCTGACCCTAGATAAACTCCTCTTCTTTATCCATTTGACTGAAGGTATCCCTGAGTCACTTTAAGCAATTAGACAGCCCAGTAGGGGATGAATCTGGTTTCCCACCAGAGTTCTCCTTCCCCTATCTGACCCAAGGGGTGTAGGTCTACTCACTGTGGCTGCTACCAGGCCTTCTAGCTAGGCTGCTCCTTCCCTGCTTCACAGGTGGTCCTCACTCATGATGTTTTCATCCTGCCCAGCTCCACTGCCAGGCTCCTGCCTTCAGCCTCACATTTTCTCTCTGTCTTCCACTCAAACTCTCCTCCAGCTGAGCAGGCTCAATCACTTTTAAGGGTTGTCCTGGCCCCTTGCCAAGCCTCCTGTTGGGGATTGGACAGGATCCCTCTAAAGTGCAGATCAGCCACTCCTCAGATTCACCCACTGCTTCTAGACCTTTTTACAAAGTTCTAGAGTGGGGGACATTCCAGAGAGTTGGTCTGCAGAGCCTCTCTGCTCTGACCATGATTTGACCCCTGCTTGGGTATTCTTTGCAAAGTACATTTTCATTACATCCTCTAAGCTAATGAAACATTCCCTTGCAAAGTGAACATTCTATTTCCCTTTAGTAAATTAACCGCTTAGAGAGATCTCTGCACCTAAGAACTTGGGTCTGCAAATCTGTTGTGGCCTCTGCAAGGCATGCCTGCATTGCATCTTTTATTAACTATTCATTTCAAGTATGTATATAGCGCTGACAATTTTACACAGTGCTTTACATATATATTGTACATTCATATCAGTTCTTGCCCTTTTGTGGGCCTTACAATCTAAGGTCCCTAACTCACATTCATACACATATAAGGGTCAGTTTAGACAGGATCCAATTAACCTACCTACATGTCTTTGCAGTGTTGGAGCAAACCAGTACCCAGAGGAAACCTACACAGACACAAAGAGAAAATGCAAACTCCAAGTAGGTAATGTCATGGTTGAGATTCAAACCGACAACCCTAGTGCTGCTAGGCAGAAGTGATAACAACTGTGCATCTTATATTTGCTTTAGATTGTGGAGTATACATTAGGAGGTACTGGGAGCTGCAAAGGTGGGAAATAGCCAAAACAAGGTAAAAAATATTGCAGAGAGATCTTGATGATTGGAAATTCAGGACTCAAACTCAAGAGAAACCATTTCCTATGATGTTGATTTTTTTTGGATCACTAAAGAAGTCACTGTGAAATACATTTGTGTGCTAAGAAACCATGGGCTTAACCATCTCACCAGACTTCACCTATAACATTGTATAGACCGGTGTTTCTCAACCTTTTTTGAGTCAAGGCACCCTTTAAAAGTATGGCCAGTCCTGAGACACCCTTTAAAATTATGGCCAGTCCTGAGGCACCCCATTCTAAAATTTTAAAAACTATTCTAATAGTTTTATATAACGCAGCAACATTCAAACATGTAGGACACCCAACATCAGAGGTGATTTATTCTTCCAAAGCAAATACACTTTTGCACACTGGTACTGACTAGTATTCCAATGTTTCTCTTCTCCCTCAGTTTTTCTCCATCACTGAGCTAATGTGACCCCAGCACTGATGGAGAGGGGCAGGGAAAGGTCAAACTAGGATGCTGTGCAGGAAACTAACATCCTCCTTATCAACTGATGATGTCATTAGTTGTCAGGACACCGGCGGCAAAAAGGTCGTAACGGTGTACAATGAAAACCTGTGGCTTTGTGTAACTAAAAGGCAGGCTTGTCCCACCCACTGGCTTGTATATAAGTTTTTGGCAATTTTTAGAAATTTTGCCAAGGCGCCCATGAAGAAACCACAAGGCACCCCGGTTGAGAGAGGCTGGTATAGACATTCTACATTTCATATGTTTTAATTGTTTTAGCAAGGTATTAGTGTAGTTATATTCCCTGGGTTGTTTGTCTTACCTTATAATGTAGAACTCACATGGTGGCTGCATTTCTTAGTGTCATGACTGATTGTTTCTCCAATATCAGTGTATTGCTTCCCAAAGGTTTAAGGACAATTTCCTCTTCTGGGTCACACAGCATGCAATGCCTGCGTCACCGTCCCCTCTCTGATGCATCACACATCATCTCCAAGCTGCATGAGTGAGCCCCATGTGTGTCTTTGAATGCTCTGCCTGCTTGTGTCTGTGTGAGATCTACTTACTGTGTAGGTTTTACTTACACAAGGAAATGTCAGGTCTCACACTACAGACAGAGGACATGCATTAACCTATGCAGTGCCATGCCAAATGCCTCATGTTTCAACACAAACAGAAACTGCTGACTCAAGAATGTGAATATTAACTCTACTATGAGATGTGTGTAGAGAGCAACAAATGACATCTTCCCACAGCGCACCTTGTACACCCCAAGGGCCGTGACGCTGTCCACAGAATACAGCGGATAAATGATTAGTGTACCAGCTGCTTCTGGTACCATGCAATCGCTGTGATCAGTTACAGCAAATCACATAACAATTGTACACAATGGTTGACTTTCATTCATGCCCTCCATTGTGTACTATTGTGTTGCACTCTGTGATTGGTCACTGGATCACATGGTACAAACAGGGCCAATCACAATCTGTACCATGTGATTAACTGTAGTAAATTACAACTAACCACAATAGTAAACACTGAATGAATCAATGACATTCTCTGGTACCAGCAATAAAAAAAACCAAAAAAAAAACCTGATTACTTCCCCAGAGTAGTACAGTCTTACTATGGTATTGCTTTCCCAGAATAGTGCAATGTTACTGTGTTAACATTTATATTGCTCTCGTCACAGTGTGTTAAAAAAAAATCATAAAATAAAAGAAAAAATTGTAATAAAATGTAAGAAAAAAAGAAAAAAAATTTGAAAAAACATTTTTTGTACGGTTGTCAATCAGTGTCCCTGGTCACTGCCACACCAGTTATTTGAAGATGCTGTACTGACTACTGACAGTATGTAAAAAAAATTGTGAAAAAAAATTAAAACATTTTCTAAAATGTCTTCAGTTTAAAAAAAACTGTACTGTGACAAAAACTGTCTACTTTGCCAAAAGGGGTAATTTGGGGGGAAATTTGTACAGCCCTAGTTTTTGGGCCTATTATAACTTGGATAGGTAGTCAGTACATCAGGATTGATCAATTTATATATATATATATATATATATATATATATATATATACACACCATAGTTTGTGGACTCTATAACTGTCCTACAGATTAAATACTGATTTGGGTTATTTTCACCAAAGAAATATAGCAGAATACAATTTGGTGTAAATTTATAAAGGAAGATTATTTAAAATTTTACAACAGGATGAAGAACAAAGAAGCGGTCTTTTTTGTTTTTTTTAGCAAAAAATAAAAGCCCAGTGGTGATTAAATACCACCAAGAGAAAGCTATATTTGTGTGAAAAAATGCAAAAAATTTTATATAGGTATAGTGCCGCATGACCACACAATTGTCATTCAAAGTGCAACAGCGCTGAAAGCTGAAAATAGGCCTGAGCAGGAAGGGGGTGAAAGCGGCTGGTATTGAAGTGGTTAATGCATATTTTACACAGATGTCAAAAACACAAGGTGTAGTTAAAAATGTTTATGATGCCTTTAAATACAGATTGTAAAATAACTGAGGACATTTCTCTAAGGTAAATGTGTCAAACACAAGGGCTGCAAGCTGAATTTGGCCCACCAGGCCATTTCATTTGGCCCTCGCACTTCTCCCGCAGCTGCAGCAGTCCCTTGTCTTCGTCCCAACTTTGTCTCAGCAGGCAGCAGCAGAGAGGAGGGACAGAACTCCTCCACCAGATCCTGCACTTCTGTGTGCAGCCACAGAGAGACTCATCTCTGCCTTCCCCTCATCTCAGCAGTTGGCAGAGGAGAGGAGGAAGAAGTCCTCCTAGAGATCTCTTTGTGCAGCCGCAGCACTTCTCTTTTCTGCCTTCCCTGGTCTCAGCATTCGGCATCCCGGCAGCTGACTGCAGTCCTCCTCTGGTCCTCCTCCAGATCCTGCACGTTCTCCTTCCCAGGTCTGCCCCCAGCCTCTTCCCGGCAGCAGCACAAGGTAAAGGGGGTGCACTGTGATGTAAGGGAGGGTGGGGGACTATTGACTTCTGATGGTGAGGGGATCTTAACATATGAAGTAAGGGGGCTGGGATGCTCTGGACATCTAGTCTTACATATACAACTGGCCCTTTGAGGGCAACTATAATGATGATGCCACACACGATGAAATTGAGTTTGACACCCCTGCTCTAAGGCATAACAATTCAAAATATCTGTTGTCTCTTGTGTCACGGTATCTGTAGCCTCTAGATCCTGGGAAATGAAAAACAGCTTCTTTTAATTTTTATCAAGGTTTGAGTCTAATTTTCACAGGATAACTGCTTTACAAAGGTTTATTGAATCTGACTGCAAGTTCTTCTGTTTATCTGAAAATGGGAGAATCACAGTCAGTTTCATTTGTTTCATTAAGTTGCTTTCATTTGTTTTGCTACGTTTAAACAAAAAATACTTTGCATGTCCTTAAATATTACATCTTTCCTCCAAATTTTTTTATAGCAAGTAAACACGTCAGTCAATTTTTTAGCTCCTTATTTATATTAAAGAATGTCTATGCGTTAAAAACAATTTATCTTTTCACTTTGATACACACAAATATAGGTGAACTTTATGTCAGAAGATTTGTACAGACTATTATTATTATTATACAGGATTTATATAGCGCCAACAGTTTGCTCAGCACTTTACAATAACGGGAGACAATACAGCAACAATACAGTTCAATACAAGAGGGATTTGAGGGCCCTGCTCCTTGGAGTTTACAATCTAGGAGATGCAGGAACAAGCAACATACAAATTTGTATTGAAATGAATGGTGATTGCAGTGTACATGTGAGGAATGAGCAGGACCCTACAGTAAAAATTTTCTGGTGTTGAATGCAGCAAACATATAAGTAGGTAACAGACTAGTAAGCATGTGGCTTGTCAGTAATGCTAATTGTGGGTAGCTGTTGGCTACAAAGGGAAAGTATATTTAATACATTTACCCTTTAAGGATCAGTAAAAACATCAGACGGATCCTTTAGTATTTGCATCACAGAGCCAATTTTCATAGTTGCATAGTTAGTCTGGCTGAAAAAAGACAAAAGTCCATCCAGTTCAACCATAAAAAAAAGAAAAGTTATAATCCTATAACCACAGTTGATCAAGAGAAAGGCAAAAAAAACAGCAAATCATGGTTAAATTTGCTCCTGCAGGGAAAAAAATCCTTCCTGATCCCCTGAGAGGTGATCAGATATTCCCTGGATCAAATTTACCTATAAATAGAAACCAGTTATATTCTGTGTATCTAAGAAATAATCCAGGCCTTTTTTAAAGCAATTCATTGAGCTGCCCAGAACCAATTCTTGAGGGAGTCTATTCCACATTTTCACAGCTCTTACTGTGAAGAAACCTTTCCGTGTTTGGAGATTAAACTCCTTTTTCTCCAGACGTAAAGAGTGCCCCCTTGTCCTCTGTGTTGAACTCCGAGTTCACTATATGAACCACTGATGTATTTATACATGTTGATCATATCCCCCCTTAATCTCCTCTTCTCAAGAGAGAATAAATTCAGTTCCTCTAATCCTTCCTCATAGCTGAGCTCCTCCATGCCTCTTATCAGTTTGGTTGCCCTTCTCTGTACTTTCTCCAGTTCCCCAATGTTCTTTTTGTGAATTGGTGCCCAAAACTGAACTGTATATTCCAGGTGAGGTCTTACTAATGATTTGTACCGGGGTAATATGATATCTCTCTCTCTGGAGTCTATACCTCTTTTAATACAAGAGAGGATTTTGCTCGCTTTAGAAGCCGCAGCTTGGCATTGCATGTCATTATTAAGCTTGTGATCTACCAGAACTCCCAGATCCTTCTCCACCATTGATTCCCCCAGTTGTACCCCCCTAGTATGTATGATGCATGCATATTCTTAGCCCCCAAGTGCATGACCTTACATTTATAAACATTAAAGCGGATTTCCAGCTGAAAAAGAAAAGAAAAATAAATGTCAGCAGCTACAAAAACTGTAGCTGCTGGCTAATAGAATACAGTCACTTACCTATCCCTTGGTCCAACGGTGTCCTCACCACTGCTGGTTTCACCGGCCATCTTTTCTGCCTGGCGCCAGCATCTTTAGTGTGGGCATCCTGTTGTGACAGCTTGCGACTTCACAGCTAGGTGCCCACTGCGCATGCGCAAGAAGCGCTGCGCTTTGTGAATGGCCCCATAGTCTTCTGGGACCTGTCACATGTCCCAGAAGACTATGGGGAGGGAGGGCAACTTCTGCTTTCGATCACCTAGGCGATCGCAGCAGAAGTGGGTACAGGTACCTGTCAAACTCGGGTACCCGCTCCCTAAAGGTGCCAATCCTTAATGGGAAGCAGGGGACAAAGCATTAAAGCGGAACTTCCCTTTTTGAGTGGAGCTCTACTTTAAACCTCATTTGCCACATAGTTGCCCAATTAAACAGTATATTGAGGTCGGCTTGTAAGTTGGAGACATCCTGTAAGAACCAGGGGCGGACTGACCGTTTGGAAACTCTGGCACTGCCCGAGGGCCCGAGATCAGTAGGGGGCCCCATGAGATGCCCCTGGTACCTTTTTTCATAGGCTTTTTTGAGTTTGGGCAAGGATACAGGGGCCCCATGATCCCCTTTTGCCCGGGGGCCCCATGAGTTGTCAGTCCGCCCCTGGTAAGGACGTTATTCCACTGCACAGCTTGGTGTCATCTGCAAAGACTGAAATTGTATTTTTAATCCCAGACCCTATTTCGTTTATAAATTTTCCTTTCAAATGGTTGCCATGGCATATACAAAACATAGCTCATATAAATAATGACCCTTAAATGCTGCAGCTATACATTATAACTTTATTTTGTTCTGATCAATATCTTATTAGAGGCATAATGCTATAAATAAAAAATACTTGAAGAAAAATGATTTAAACATTATTTTAAGCCATACGCAAGCCATATTGATCTATTATCTTGTTTTCAAAATTCAATATAAGCAGGCCATTCACGAACAGATGAATAAACTAAGATGGTATTCCAGGCAGCCTTCACCTTGGTGAATGTGTGATGAGGTTAATGAAGTTTGAGCTTTCACTTAAAAAGATTAAAGATGAAATCTGGGATAGGCAAAACAAATGACCTATTAGTACACCCCCCTACACCAAACACTAAACCGTTAATAACATGTTGAAAATCCTTGCCATTTAGAAGAAAACCCTAATTGAATTTTCATGACCTCATCTCTGTAATTCAAAAGCTAAAAGCATCTGCTCTGCCAAGGAGGAGGTGTAACAGCAGGGATTACATCATATCCTCTCCTCTCTTCAGTAAAAGGAAACTACAGTTCCCATCAACCACAGGGAATTGCAGTGAATGTGGGCGGGTACACTAGGCCTGTACATGTTGAATATGTCTGAGAGTCTCAGTCCACCCACAACTGCAAGTGTGACTGGATTACATCACTATATAAATAAAGTGCTAATAAACAATATATAACAGATAAATTCTTAATGATGATAATGTCCAAAATAAATGACCACAACATATATAAAAGTCCTCCAAAAATTAGTCCACAGAGTGATGTTCCAGCAAAGTGATAATCCCAATTGTTCTTGAAGATCGAACCTCAAGAAAAAGAGAACTTACATAGTGTAATATAAATGCATGGAATCAAGCGAACATCACTGCAAACGCATGTGAATCACACCAAACCACACGCATGTGAATCACACTAAACCACATATGACAAACTGGGGGGAATATAAGTGTGAACAAAGAGCATGCAGACGTGGGTAACACTTGCATGCAGTGTCAATCGTGCAGTGCTGAATCTACTTAGTGGTCTTGTGATTGGGATTTACATGCTGATTTATTTCGCATTTCTGGTAACGGTATATAATCCATACATTTAGATGTGGACACTCTCACGATTTGACACTGCATGCAAGTGTTACCCATGTCTGCACGCTCTTTGTTCACATTTATATTCACCCTAGTTTGTCACGTGTGGTTTAGTGTGATTCACATGCGTGTGGTTCAGTGTGATTCACATGCGTTTGCAGTGATGTTCGCTTGATTCCATGCATTTATATTACACTATGTAAGTTCTCTTTTTCTTGAGGTTCGATCTTCAAGAACAATTGGGATTATCACTTTGCTGGAACATCACTCTGTGGACTACTTTTTGGAGGACTTTTATATACGTTGTGGACATTTATTTTGGACATTATCATCATTAAGAATTTATCTGTTATATATTGTTTATTAGCACTTTATTTATATCTTGATTTACACACTTTTGGGGTAAAAGTGTTTATGTGCATTTAGGGTATTATTTATATATATATAGGAGGATCACCGTACTTTTGTTATTTTATTGGATTACATCACTGCTTCCTGGAGAAAGAACTACAGAAGGGATGTACCAAGATCAGTGACTGGGGGAATAGAAGACATAGCAGCCACCAGTCTTATAAACAGGAAACCAAAGAGAATTAGGGGTTTGATTTGAAAATGAATAGGCTATTTCAGAGCAACCAGAAGATGGATGACATATTTAGTGAAGGTAGGAAATCAGCAACAAGGACATGTAAAGAACTTTTTGCCCCAACTTCTGCTTTAAATGCAGCATTTCTGGCATGTTTCTATTTTTTCAGATTTTGGTTAAAATCAGTGCTTTTCATTTCCATGGCCAGTAGCCATTAGATAGCGCGACAGCTCAATGATGTCAGAGATTGTAACTGATGGTTTTATGTCTCTGCAATGTCACTCAGAGTTCCCTCCTGAAAACTTAATTTCTACGGACTCACCATTTGGAATACTAAGATTCCACCTGCTTGAATTGTCAGGGCTAATACCATTAGTTCAAATGATTGTTTTGTATTTTTTCATAGGATGTAATATTTCTTGTCACACAAGCTACTTAATGCTTAAGGTTCTCTGTATATTTCTGTGTATCCATGAATAAAAAAAAAACAGACCAGTGCTTTTTATTGCTTGTAAGATCTGCAAGATATAACCATTCTTTGGTAAAAGACTACAATAAAGAATCACACAAAGTTAATGAATTATGTCTGATTGTTGCATCAGTGATCTGCATCTACATTTTTGAAAAATGTTCTTTGTTATTAGAATAAGCATTGTTACAATTCAAATCAGCACATACAGAAAGTGTACAGAACAAAATTCCAAGAAAATGAAAATGTTATAATATATTAAGGGGCATTACTATGTAATATACTATGGGGAAAATATTCTTACAGTACAAAAGTAGATACTTGTTCACACCAGTGGAGGGATGATGGAAGCATAAGACCACACTAATCATGACTGGAACCAGCTTTCATAGCTGTAGCCAGGTTCCAAGGTAGCACAGGTTCATGTTGTCACCCTTTTTCTAAATCATGGGAAACAAGGTTAAGCCTACGTAAAGCTCAGCATAGCAAGGGTAGTAACCTACAGTAACAAGAATTAATCTTTCACATTATTTACATTTTTTTTAAATATGGTACAAAATACCTCCTTGATATAACACACAAAAAAGAAAAATTACTCTTACTGGTAATACTGTAGGTTTCCAACCAATTCCGCATAAACTTTAAAACAACATATGCACCAAATTTCCTGTGTTTCTCAGAGAACAAGTACATACAGGCACAGATTAGACTATATTTCAACCAAACATGTGGAGGACACTGAGATTACTTTGTGCATAATTTTCTGGGGTTATCATCCCAAAAGTCTAACAAACCAAAATCCGTAGTTGTGGTTGCATGGGTACTGCTTATGATACTATCCTGTAAGGCAAGCATATACAATTTAGGCATAGTTATGGAAAAAATAATTCGAAAGATACAAACTTTGTCCCATGTAAAATAGATTACTAAGAAGAAAACTGTGACTCCAGCTGTGAATTATTACATTCCTGTGAAATATTGACTTTCCAAACTTGTATAGGTGAAACATTTCTTCAACTAAGTTACTGTAAGGGACTTCCGTTGAGACGTAAGGGAATTCCAGTACGGCGACTGGCCCACATCATTGCTCATAGAAATGAGCACAGGCGCATTGCTAACAAGGATGAGCAAAGGCTCGCGCATGTGCACAAGAATGCACAGACATGTGCACGCACACGGGAGCGTGCCCACAGTTTCTGGTGCCAGACTGGCAATTTAAAGGATGCTCTTGATCACTGTCAGTGCTGACTGGTCTTCAGCTATTCCCTCTGTCCTGTGTTCTTCCAGTGTGTTTCCTTGTTACTGATCTGTCTTGCTCCTGACCTGATTTCGGATTCTGCTCTTGACTTCCTGACCTGGTTTGTTCCTGACTTCAGCTTTGCTTATGATGTGGTACCTCGCTTCCTGCCTGTTGATGAACCTGACTAATCCTGTGACTTCACTTCTGTCTCCGACCTTTGCTTCCTGATCTGTTTAAGTGCCTGCCCAGCTATCTGCTTTTTCAGCTCTGCACCTCACTGAGTGTTCCAGACACCAGTCTGCAGAAAGCTCTGATAAGCCACATGTCCTAGGCCTGCAGCAAACGTGGAGTGCCCCTTTAATCTCAGCTGAACTACTGAGCATGGCTACTGTTCCTGATCTGATGGTTCTCCAGTCTCTTTGGGACCACATCTACTGCTGCAGGTTCTCCTATCAACATCTGCTGGCACTTATGTTCCTCCTGTCCCTTTGCACCTTCTTTTCCACTCTCATTGGGGCCTGGGCTGGAGATACAAGAGAGGTTGACCTATTCATTTCAGTTTCCTCTCAGGTATGTGACAGTTATTTCTTATCTAGTATCTAAGGAAAACCAATTGGCTGAATGGTGATCCTGTCCCCCCCACTTGGAATTCTGGGTAAAAACAAAAACATTTCACTCTTACTTCTATTTGGAGGGGAAATGATGTGAGCTTAAACAAAGTTTGCTAAGATTTCTGCAAATACTGTGCAAAAGCTTTCTGTACACACTCTTCTATACAAGCTGAAGAGCTGGTGAACA
Organism: Staurois parvus; assembly: GCF_062004578.1. Taxonomy (NCBI): domain Eukaryota; kingdom Metazoa; phylum Chordata; class Amphibia; order Anura; family Ranidae; genus Staurois; species Staurois parvus. The sequence goes on along the minus strand of NW_028318400.1, from coordinate 2,705,566 downwards.
AGGCCTTATCTCCTCAGCCTCAGGGGCGGACTGACCATTGGGAAACTTGGCACTGCCCGAGGGCCTGGGGTCAGTAGGGGGCCCCATGAGATGCCCCTAGTACCTTTTTCATAGGCTTTTTTGAGTTTGCACAAGGACACAGGGGCCCCATGATCCCTGGTCTTTAATTACCTCAACCCTCAGTGACTAAGCTAAGTGAATTTTCATTTTTGCATGTAGCTTAATGAATAAATGATACACTGCGTGACTGCATTTTGCATATTACCATCCTATTAAATAAGCCAGTAAGAGGTTAATGAGTTATATAAAATCTTGGAGCTTTTAAAATCTCCCTAATTGTGTTTAGTAAATCCTAGAAGCATTAAAATTGTAGCATTATAGTATCATACCTGAACTTTAATAAAATTGTCCAGACTAACTGACTTACTGGGGTATTTACAGTATATTGATCTTGTAGTAACTGCTGTCTGGCTTACAGTGATATAAATATAGGATGAGCAAATAATTTTCCTTTGAGGGTGAAGAAACAAATCTCATCCGCATTGTCCTTAAACAATTTAGAAATTCCTCAAAACCAAAGTTTAAATTGCCTGTAAAACAATAATGGATTGGAGAACAAAAAGCCAAAGGCAACAGCAATAGATATCTTAACTACTTTCCAGTACATTAACTCTAGAAAGCAGTGTGTTTGCTCACACTGATATTCAGAAAACAGAACTCTGAACCAGAAAACAAATCAGAATGCCAGGATTCGTGTCTTTATACTGTATTTTCTAGCTTAAAATGGTTTCCAGGATAAATATGATTTGTGCTTCTGTTCCTTAGGGCCCTATATTTATTGTAACTTAGGATGGAAATATCTGTTTTAAACAGAGGAATCATCTCTTATTTTCTTTAGTAAATTTTGTAAAATAAAAGCTTTACATTTGAGGTTGCTACTGACAAGTTTGTTCAGATTCTGGCTTCTTAGGTGGTGGTCAACCTGTGTGATATAGTGGGCCTTAACCATGGACCCTGATATTACCAACAGATTGTAGATATTATTTAGTGAGTGTAAATCTAGTGAAAGAGAGACTTCAGGTAATAAAACAAGAGATGACTACAGGACTAAAGGGAGGTTTAAAAAAATGGTTAAGACACGGGCATGCTGCAGGATATGTCAGAGACTGAAAACTTGTTTAAAATTGGGGACACATTACATAACAATTTAAACCAAAACATCACTAAACATAATAGGGATACTGGCAAGCACTTTTTTTAGGCGGTCATCATTTTGCTAGTTTTTGTTTTTTTTTGTTTGTGTTGGATTGATGGCGATTGCTCATAAATGGGGATGTGCATTAGACATGTAATGTCTAACACATGTTGTCTTATAAGAACTGGACTGCCTATAGGTTTTTGCACCCTCCTTCACTACAGAGACCCCCCCATCACAACAGAGCCCCCTACCTCATCACAACATAGTCATGCCTTCACAAATAGCAGTGATTGAAACTCCTCCACCATAGAAACAAATGATACAGTGCAGTGCACTGTGTAGCCATGCCAACATGGCATGGCTGAGGCTGTGCACTGTCTCTTAGCCCCTCTACTCCCTGATACCAATATCATTGGTTCTTGGGGGGGAGGGGAAAACCCACCCGCAAACCCACCCCAGCATCCCCCTAGATCCGACCATGATTGTAAACTGAATAGGTTGTTTTACAATATGAGGGTTTATGTATACTTTAGGTGCTGAAGAGGAGGTCAAGTTTTTGGTCTCTGCAGTGAAGATGGTTTTTTTTGGAGGGGCATTGGAGTGAGCGCGGTGTTGAGGTTGTATTTTTTTGGGTGATCACTATGCATACCCTTGGGGGAGGGTTACAATCTAGTGATCCTCCAGGGAAAGAGTGTGCTACAGAACTCTTATAACTATGTGTATGACATACGCTTGCCTTGTAATATGTTTATAAATTCCCACCCTTCACCAACTCATTAAGATGGACCTTCACCTAAAATAGGATGTTCTGTTTATCTTCCTCCCCCCCCCCTTTTCCATCATTGGAAATTGTTTTTTTTTTCCTGGGATCAGTTACTCACCCATTTCTGCTTTCCTTGTCTAGTTAAGAAGAGCAGAGGTTTGGTTCCCACTCTTCACCCTCAACCTCCTAAAACATGTCACATATCCCAGGAGGTTGCGTGACCAATCTGCAAGTATAACGTGTCTCGTGCATGTGCAATAGAGAGTTGGCTGTGAAACAGTGGGAAGTCACTGCCAGCTTCCCACAGTCAAGATGGTGATTTCAGGGACCTGAAGAGCAGCAAAGAACTAGTCCATGTGAAAACAGCTCTGGACTGCTGGACTGGTGAGTACCTGTTTATTAATGTCAACAGTTAGTGTTTGCAGCTGCTGACTTTTAATTTTTTATAAACAACCAAAGTTCCTCTTTAACATTGGGGGGCCTGTAACAAACTCCAATAATTACCTGTGAAGTATGCACACCCATTTCCAACTCCACTCCTAATGCCTTAGCACCATCACGTTCTACAACAACAACTTGACACTCACTCTGAGATCACTTTGAGATCATTGGTGGGTACTAGCTACAATGAAAATATCTGCTGCAAGTCTATGGCAGCTATAGCTTAGTAAAGATTCAATGAGTAGGATATATCCTTGAAAGCCATGTTTTCCTATTCTGTTTTACCATTTCTTTTATTTCTGTAACAATATAAATAGAATTTTAAACATACAGTTTATTTTCCCATAGCAAAGGCTATATAAATGTTAATCTCCTGGCAACCTTTACATAAAAGCCTAGGATACAAAATGGAAAATTTAGAACAAATTCCATAGTGTTTTTGTCTATAAACCTAAACTAGCTTGTGCTACTTTGATTAATTACACTGGCTGTTCTATAACATGTGAAGGTATAGGCAAATAATTGCAAAAACATTAAATGGAGAAGCTATTGGTGAGATCGTTGGGGTACTAATGCCACCAGATGTACAAACTTAAAACATGAAAACTATGTGGAAGGATGTCCTGTGCAAATTCAAAAAATTGCATTGTCAAGAGTAGAGATGAGCTTCGAGTTCGGGTCAACCATGAGTTAGGATAAACTCAAAGCTGATTGAAGTTTGCTGAATGGGAAGACTAAATGACCAGATTTCAATAATTTGCCCACACAAAGCTCTAGCTGATTCACCCAAAATACTTTCATTTAGTGGCAGTATTACTACTCTGCTCATCAAGCAGTATCCACATCCCTCCAGACACCTTCATCTGGTCTCCTCTCACAATCTAAAAACATACTGGTTAATCAAATTACATCCAAAATTGATTCTTAGGTCTCTACATGGCAGTGGTAGAATCATTGAATTGTGTGCACTTTTAGAAGTCAAAAATAATGTTTCTAAAGTTTGCCTGTGTTTTCCTCAAGTTTAAAAAAAAAAGCAACTTCATGGAGAATATTTCCTTCAGGCATGAATTAAGTTGCACAGAGAATGCTCTACCTTAGGATGCAGTATATTCTATTTGAAATGTCCATATCCCCTCTAAAGATGCCCCCCTTTAGAGAATTTTCTCACCCCGCAGTGTCCATGCATTATATACATCCCACCAGAGACCTTCAACACTTTGCAGTAACCACAATCCCTCCAAAGACATTCATTACTCTGAAATATCCATGTTCCTTCAGAAACTTTCCTCACTCTGCAGTGTCTATTTTCCCACCACACACACATTTTTTTTTTTTTAACAGTGTCTATATCTTCCTCAACAGACACATTAAACCTGGACACACAGTCCACACAGTCCAGAAGCTATGATCATTGAGACAGTAGCACAATTAAGCCGTTCCTCTCTCCCTCCACAAAAGGAAAGATTAGAGGAGGTTAATTTTGTCTATATAAGGCTCGTCCCAGCTAAGCTAACTATTACTGTAAAACAAAATGGACTATCACTTTACTGAGGTTACAATTTAAAACCAAATTTTAAATAATTCTTCCCAGTAACAAACCTTCAGACAAACTCCTGTGTTTCTGGTCAATTTTTTATTCTATAAGAAATTTGAGAAATTTTACAAGAAAAATTTACAAAATTTACATTCACAAAACAATATTAGAACAACACAGGGTTACCAATCGCTAACCCCAATACAAGGGACAAATACAACGAATAAATGAAGTGCACGACCATGAAGAGTACTGTACATATCTCTCCAGATGGACTGGCCAGCCAGACCCACTTGGTCAACAGCCACCCATACACAATGAACACAGAGGACCAAAACCTGAAAAGTGATGGTATTGGAAGGGGAAGAAAAAAAAGGGGGGGGGATACTTAGCTGCCCCAACCCCTCCTGATCCATGGCCCTCTGACCCCCAGTCATAGCCCCTTGGTAGAATGAACCAAGAATATGCCAATACACTCCAACTAAGTACTAAGAAGAGATGCAGAGCTTGCCCTAGCTTGGCTCAACTGAACACTCTAGGCAAGAATCATTTTAGAGGGAGTGAAGGAGGGACCCTCCCCTCTGTGAGAGGGGTGAGAAGGGAAAACAGAACACAAAAGTAGAGAGGGGAAAGGGGGTCAAGGAAGAGTAGGAATGGAAAATTAAGTAGAATTCAGAGGCAGGCAGTCACTGGTCAATTTATATAATGTTACTGCCATAATTACTGTGTAGCCCAGTGCTGGCTAGTTTATCTGTGTCACCACAGGAAATCCTTAAATAGGACCTATATTATTCTTTCTTTCCTCCCATATTCAGCCTGGTATAGTGACATTATATTCTGGGGTGCAGAAGAAAGACCCCGATGGAGAGCCAGGATTGTGGGACATGTAGTCCAGAGAGCTGAGTTTTGCAAAAGGGCCAATATTGTTTGGGACTACAAGTTCTGGCTGACTGGAAAGAGGGAATGCTGGAAGGGGAGATATATATGGAACCCGGGGAAGAGCTTGCTCTCTTGGAACTATGGGCTGAAGCTGAGAGGAAGGCCCCAGCTGCTCTGGAAAGTTTAGCTGGCAGCGCGGTCCGGATGGTTTGGAAGATCTTTGGTGGGTGAGTCACATACCTGTGAGCAGATCATCCGTTCCTCCAGCTCCCTGTCAGCAGAGTGACTGTCCAGGGTCACTTACATCGCCATCACTTACATCGCCTGAGTCACAGCAGCATCCCAGCATCACAGAGTGCTTGGCCAGGTGCCTTTTCCAGGTTGCAGAGTTCATCCTAAACAAAGCTTATGAACAGGAACCATCTCTACATATGTTATTCCTGAGTGCTGGTCGCTATTGCACAGCAATCTCTCTGGACCCCTGCTGAGCTAGCTGAAGATCCAAGATACTCTTCTCATCAAGGCTTTATAGCCTTTTTCCTTATAACTAAAAACTCTGCATCTGCTTGTGTGCCTTAGGGGGTACTCTATTCAGAAAAAGCCAGTTGCATAGTTCACACATTGATCTTTTATAAAGTGTTGTTATTTCTGGGCCTGTGGCACCAGGAGTCCGAGGGAGCAGTCTGACACTAGTAAGTCCTTCTCTTCCCTTTTATACCTGGAGTCGTAGGTTCCCATTCATGTATATTTGAAATCACCATTTGACTTATTCTGTTTATTTCTGCCAAGTCCACCTGTGTTTACTCTTTGAAACTCAACAGTTGGTCACATTTAGGAGTATTTGCATTAGCATTTTCTACTGTCTGCTGACTAACGAACCCTTAGTAAACACCAAAAAACTTTTATTGCATTCTGGTGTCCTTGAAATTATAAATTCTTGTGAAATATGTCTGAACCCAGAGTGTCAGAGGTGTCGGGAGGCTTGCAAGGTCAGGGCAACCTTTGGAGACCGTCATCTTACAGCGTCCCTCACGAAGATAGCTCTACAACTGTTTCAGCCTCACATAAAGCTAAACAAGTTGCTTCAGAAAACCATGCATAGAAATGTTGTTAGATTCATCCATTTATTTTAACAATATTTGATCCAAACTCCTTTTACTACCCTCAGGCATTCTCTTCTCCTGTCCTGTAAAATAAATGAATAAATGACTGTGCTGATGGATGTCCTATACTCTATGTGTGAATATCTGCTCACACACAGGGTTCCTGGCAACTATGTCCATTTACCTTTCACAATATTACACAAAATAGCCTCAAGTAACATGTCTCATTTTATCTGTCAATCAAGTCATTGGGATCAGAAAGGCCAGTCTGTAGCACTGATAGATCTTATTTTATCAATGGAAACATCATAGTGGTTGCATGGTTCACTGGAAATACAGGCTACAGAACATGGACATCACAAGAGATAAAAGCAGATTCTAATGAATGATATTAGTGTAAAACAGAGATATGATTCTGTTTGTAAATGTAGCTACAATCTGTCTAAATGATAGCTTAACTTCAAGTGTAACTCCAGCTGAAACTTTTTATTTGTCACAGTGACAATGAGTCCATAGTGTGGTGATGCTCTGTCATCTGGTGTCTGCGGGCAGACTTCAGAGAGCAGTGGTCTCCCTCCATAACTCTACAGAATGACTGCATCCTGGTCAAGCGTGCCGAGGCGGTTGGAGTGGCCCTCTGCCCCAGCCTTATATATATATATATATATATATATACTGTGTATGTGTGTGTGTGTGTGTGTATATATATATATATATATATATATATATATATATATCACGGGGCAGGTAGGCTGGTTCCAAAAAAAATGGTAAAAAAAGAACAGACAATCAGCCCTTCCCCAGCATTAGCTAGCTGGCTACCTAGCTACCTAATGTATTCAACCTGTCTACATACTAGCTTGCTTCCACTCTGCAACCTTGGGAATTACCTCTTGTATGCGCTTCTGCATCAGAGAGGTGCTTTGTGTGAGCAAGAGAAGGGGTGCAGGGAGGCAAAGTCATTTTCTAAATTAAAAAATAACCAAGGCAAAAAAAGAAAAGAGAAATAAAAAAAACCAGTAGCACTAATTGTCAGGAGATCAGATACCGTGAACTCGGTGGATCAGCTTATAATTGGTAGGACACACATTCAGTTCTCTCTGCTCAGTTGTTTCATTATGCCTAAATGATTGTTTCAAATTGCAGGTCAGCACATTCAAAGCAGGAAAAGCAGAAAAAGCAATCGTCAGTATTACAAATGGCTCCATAGGGGGAAACATTAATAAATTCAGAAATTGTTAGATATATTATCTACAGTTACAGATGAGCAAAACAACTTCCAAGGGTGCTAAATAACACAGTCTGAGTGTGTTAAAAATGACCAGAGTATAATAACGCTAAATGAAATGTATGAATATAGACAAATGAGGCTATGAAACACATCTTATATAACATGTGGTTTCAATGAGATGTGCAGTCTTTAGAAGTTAAACTGTTTGTTGCAATTAGAATATACAGTATATAATAGAATATACTTTGTCTGACATTGCACATTGTAAAATTTTATACTACCAGTGTTTTTCCAACATATAAAAAAAACTCTTATCACACAAAATTAACAGTAAACATTTAAAATAAACATACTAGAAAAATGGAACATGCTGGAATTTCTTATATAAAATTATATTTGCATTTTTTTTAAAGATATATTTATTGAGTTTTGTGCAACATATAAAGAAAAAACACACCATCCCCAGGATGGGGAAAGAAAAAATACAGATTTTATGTAGCCATCATACAAGTTATACAGAAAACAGAGTAGACAATATGTAAGGGACCGCCCGGCGGTACTACTAGCACTCCACTGAATAGGCGTCCCCAGCGCACGGAGTCTAAGTCCCAGGGTGCTTGTTCACCAGGGCCCCTGATGGTGGGGATGGACTTGGAGCTCCCTGAGACCAGGTCGTGACTACTGGGTGCGTCCGTCAGTGGTAGTAGTATGCGCAAGGGGCTCCCACGGGGAAGAGTCTGATGTGAGGAGGTCAGAAGACCCCACTGCACGGGATGGATGGATGGATGAGCAAGGTCAGACGGGCCGGGTCGGTAATAGAGAGGGCGGCAAGGTACAAGGCAGCGGGCATAGAATGGTCGGGTCACACGCCAGGTCAGCAACAGCAGGTCAAATCCAATAGGGGGCATTCAGGAGAGAGGTCAGGCAAAGCAAGGGTCAGAATAGGAGAAAACAGCAAGGTCAGGTACAATCCGGGTCAATAACTTACAGGGTACAGGTTCACAGGATACAGGATGCAGGAAAGACCAGAAGGCACTGAATGACAGCTCAGGGCCATTTAAATATCCCGCCCTGCGCTGCCATTGGTGCCCAGCGGGCGGCCGCGGCTTCTACTGCGCATGCGCGAACTCGAACGCCGCGGCCGGCCCGGACCTAGTGCCCGTGTCCCTGCACAGGGCGGTGCACTGCGCCTGCGCCGGGACCATCGCGGCAGGGATCGGGGAGATCCCTGACACAATATAACAAATGTGGTGCTATCAAAACCGTGTCTTAGATTAATCGGATAGAGATAATGAGCAATTAGGGTTCTGGATCCGTATGGGCAGCCATATGAGGGCTGTCTATCCAACATTCCCAGACATTCTCAAAGAGCCTAGGTCATTTGCGGAGTTCATAAGTTAGCCTATACAGAGGTGAGCTAATATTGACCATAGCTTTCCAGGCTTCCAAGGTCAAGGGAGGAGCTCCCTTTCAAGAAAAGTATAATTTTCTTTGCATAGAACTAGAGGAGCCAAAGTAGCCGCTTTTTATACTTAGAAATAGGTAGCTCTCCAAAAATACCCAGGAGGCAATTTTTAAGGTGTATAATATTGGGCAGTACCAGAGCAGAAGAGAGGAAAGTATTGATTTCCGACCAGAATGCAGAAACTGTGGGACAGTGCCATAGGTAGTGAAAGAAATTTGCGTCCACTCCACAGCCCCAAAAACAAGCTGGTGAGGAACGCAGCCCCAGTTTGTGCAATCTGACAGGAGCATAATAGCTATGGTTAAATGGTTTGAAATGAATAATACGATCTCTACAGGCTATAACCGCCTTAGTGTAATACAATTCAAATTCAGAACAATCTGACTCATCCAGTGAAAAGTCAGGCAAAGTCCATTTTAGCAGAGCTTCCACATAGCGAGGACGAGTCTTTGCACATAATGCTAAATAGTAATCAGAAATTAGTCTATTCGGGCCCCTAGGATCTAAGGAGCTTTTCTAAAGGAGATATAAACAATTTCAAAGATTTAAATATTGGACCTGTATAGAGTTGGTGCAGATATTTAACCCCTTTGGCAGACCAGCGTGGGGGTCTGGAATACAAAATAATTTTGAAAGTGCAGGGTTATGCCAAAGTGGAGTGTTTGGGGAAGTACGCCATATAGATTACTGTAACAGTTTTTGACTTTTGGACGAAGCGTAATGGACGTTGTGAGAATTGTGGTGCCCTCAGAAGTCAGGACTTCATGCCTATATGCCAGATTATGCAGGGTTTCATAGGAGGAGACAATGGCTGCCTCTACTTCAGTACAGGCATTGCCAGGGGAGGGGATAAGCTAAGCAATGGTAATAAAAATCTGGGAAGGCCAAACAGATACACCTTATATGGAAGTCTCCTAACCCTCCCATGGTGCCTCTTAGCATACTAATCTCAGCACAGTTCTGCCTCTATATAAACTTAGGTATATTAACCACAATTGTCCTGAAAAATTCAACAAGATCTGTGTGGATAGATTAGGGCTCAGATATCGACCTGCCTTTGCAGCCTTGATGTGGTCCTGATATGGCCTGTGTTGGAATCTATATTAGTGGTTCTCGCCTCCCTTCTTCACCCTCCCTCCTTTTTTCCATTCCTTGTATGTACCCCTAGATTTTGTTCCTTGTCCCTCTCCGCTCCCCATCCCCATTCACCCCTTTTTGTTTTCTTCCCTCCCATCCCCTCCTTTTTTTCCCTGTCTCTTCCCATCTCTGCTTTCCTTCTCTCTCCTGCTCCCTCCACAATGCTCCACATCCTCAGTTGGTCTATGCTAATATATCCTTCTTGAGGTATCGAGGAACTAAGAAAGGTATCCCCCTTTTTAAAGAATGGGTTAGTGATGTTCCTTTCTGTTATGGCTGAACATGTATTCCATGTATTCACTATTTCTGTATTTCCTTTGTTGAATTGCTGCTGGATCTTGGCTATGCCTTCTTGGCATTGTAGTGTAACCTGTACCATGTATTATTTTTGTACTCTGCTGATGCTTGATCGAATGTGTGATTTGTACTTTGTTTTGGCACTGAAAAGTGTCTTCAATAAACTCTCTTTGTAAAAAAAATTAATAAAACATCATTTTATGCACTTGTACACTTTCAAGAAATAGAAAAGATACAGAAATGACCAAATACAATTACAGTTTACATATAGAAAATTTCTAGATGCAGAGCTCTTTGGTAATGCTAGGATTATACTACCCATGTTGTTGTTGAGAAGAATTTTGGTGTGATTCTTTACCAGTGAGAAATCCTGTCATACCTTCTTCAACCACAAAGAAATTGCTGTATGGGGCTGTGGAATCAGGAATGGATCCAGGACTGTGTGTTGAGAAGACCACTGATTATGTAAAAAATTATATTTTGTAAGATATACCTATAATTCCTTGGTGGATAGAAATATGAAGACTGTAATAGCTATGATATATAGCCAGACTGTCAGCATATTGTCAGGCTGCAAACATTTTTATAAGGGGTCAGCTATGACAGCCTACCTAATTTGTAAGATTTGTAATTTGTAAGAAAAGTTCCACGTGGAGACAGAGAGAGGACAACTACCTTGTTTACATATATACAATTCTTGGATTTCTAAGAATCTGTGCCCTGCCTATGTAGGGTAAACCAACAGGTTTGGTTAGATGCCCTCCCTAGCTGCACATACTCAACTATCCTTTTGCTCCCCTACCACTCTATTCAGCTTACACCTCTTCCTGTCCCAGTACTGTCACATTAAAGGAAGGAGAGTGAATCCCTTCTCCCCCCAGCCTTGGAAGCACCAGGTATTGTCTTTGCTTGAGAAGCCGCAGTAAAATGCTCCTGTTGCTTTGACCTACATCACATTCACTTCAACCTTCAAGAGTTCCCATTACATAAATATTAATTCTCAGTTTCTGTAGTCCTCATCAACTTTAATAATTGCAAGTTATGTCAGCTCAGACATATCTACTGTCCAGAAACCTAGACTCTGCACATATTTCACTTTATGAATAGCTATGAAGTCATCTAGTTATATTCTGTGTACTGTTTCTTTTTTCTCTCTATTCTGCCTCAAAGTAGAAGACCAAAAAACATAACTGGAAAGGAATGCAGGAGAAACGTGTAAGGTACTAATTATACTTACCCCCATGCTTCCTTTCCAAATGATTCTTCAAAAACTGTGCCTGAAGTGCAGCAGTACCGATAATTCAGTGATTCTGCTCTATGTGCTCTATATATGACATCCTTGTTATTCAATGAATAAATTAATTACCGTATTTGCCGGCATATAAGACGACTGGGCGTATAAGACGACCCCCTACTTTTCCTGTTAAAATATAGGGTTTGGGCTATACTCGCCGTATAAGACTACCCCTCTTCCAACGCACACCAAAAATTAAAAAACATCAGATTTGATTTCAATATGGTATGGTATTCCAATGATGGGGCACGCTTCCTCACTCTGACACCAATGATGGGGCACTATTCCTCCCACTGACACCAATGATGGGGCACTATTCCTCCCATTGACACCAATGATGGTGCCCCATCATTAGTGTCAGTGTGTGAGGAATAGTGCCCCATCATTAGTGTCAGTGTGTGAGGAATAGTGTCCCATCATTAGTGTCAGTGGGAGGAATAGTGCCCCATCATTGGTGTCCATGGGAGGAATAGTGTCCCATCATTGGTGTCAGTGGGAGGAATAGTGCCCCATCATTGGTGTCAGAGCAACGAATCATGCCCCATCATTGGTGTCAGTGGCAGGAATAGCACCCCATCATTGGTGTCCGTGGGAGGAATAGTGCCCCATCATTGGTGTCAGTGGGAGGAATCGTGCCCCATTATTGGTGTCAGAGCAACGAATCGTGCCCCATCATTGGTGTCAGTGGGAGGAATAGCACCCCATCATTGGTATCAGTGGGAAGAATCGTGCCCCATCATTGGTGTCAGTGGGAGGAATAGCGCCCCATCATTGGTGTCAGTGGGAGGAATAGCGCCCCATCATTGGTGTCAGTGGAAGGAATAGCGCCCCATCATTGGTGTCAGTGGGAGGAATAGCACCCCATCATTGGTGTCAGTGGGAGTAATAGTGCCCCATCATTGGTGTCAGTAGGAGGAATAGTGTCCCAACATTGGTGTCAGTGGGAGTAATAGTGCCCCATCATTGGTGTCAGTGGGAGAAATAGTGTCTCATCATTGGTATTAGTGGGAGGAATAGTGCCCCATCATTGGTGTCAGTGGGAGTAATAGTGCCCCATCATTGGTGTCAGTGGGGGGAGGAATAGTGCCCCATCATTGGTGTCAGTGGGAGGAATGGTGCCCCATCATTGGTGTCAGTGGGAGGAATGGTGCCCCATCATTGGTGTCAGTGGGAGGAATAATGCCCCATCATTAGTATCAGTGACACCAATGATGGGGCACTATTCCTCCCACTGACACCAATGACACTTGCTGACTCCTGTTCTAGTATGGTACTGCTGCAGCCAGTTGCAGCAGCACCTCTGCACTGCACACTTACCCTCTCTCGATTTTCGCGGGTCCGCTCGGCTCCGCCTCCTCGCCCGTGATTGGCCGCCTGTGTGCCTTTCCTGAGCTACAGTTCTGGCGGCCAATCACCGGTGAGGAGGCGGAGTTGAGCGCAAAGGAGTGAGGGAGTGGCCGGAATGACTGAAGGAGCAGCGCTTCCTGGATGGATCATCGTGGGAGCCAGGTAAGAGACTGCAGCCCTCTGCCCACCTCTGTACTTGGTGTCCCTTCCGTCGGAAGCACCGCGCCGCCCCCCTAAAAAGTGCCCCCTGACGTGTACCGGCGTATAAGACGACCCCGGACTTTTGAGAAGATTTTCAAGGGTCAAAAAGTCGTCTTATACGCTGGAAAATACGGTACTAAAATGAAGGTCTATAGAGATGTCATGTGAAGTAACAAAAAATAGCAGGAATGAGAAGCACACTGCGTATGAACAAGAAGCAGTGAGCTAACAGTACTGCTGTGCTTTCAGTTTTTGGACATCCATGACTCAGAAAGGACAACAAGGAGGTACCTGTAATTTAAATGTTACATTTACCTCCTAGGGATCTCCCAGAAATACAGAAATATACATATAGTGTATTAAAAATACTAATACAGTAGAGCTATATTTATTTACATTTTTGAAAAGACCATTAAGTTCTCTTCAATCATGCCATCAACAGAATGGACTTTCACATTCTATGTAGAATAATGTCTCCTAAAATCACAAAATCTGTACAGGACTTTCTATGACCCCAGCAGTATGGCTCATGTCACTGAATTATGACCCTTGGATATTACCTTGGGTTCCCTATGTAGGGGCAGCTTGGACCCCTGCCAATGATTCTATCCCAATTTCTACAGAGACTGCAATACAAGACACAAATGTCACCCATAGTAACATTGTCTGCCTAATCCAGATGAAGAAGCTCCTTTGAAAGCTGTTTAATGGTATTATTTCTGTAGTATTACCATACACCAAAGGGTTAATATAATAAATAATTTATAGAAAAATAATTTAGCACCAAGACCTTTTGAAGACAATAGAAACTCAATGAAATCTTTGAAATATAGACAGCCTGCTGTTCTTAAAGCAGAAACAAATCATCAGATCTATTTTCATGTGAGATTAGGTAACTGCTTTCAAGCAGCTTCTCTTCTCCTTAGTGTCCTTGGTTAAAAGAATATGTATACCGATTATTCAGCTGATGGAATTTAAACTCCAGCGAGCAGCAAATCAATGCACAGGCCAGTATCCCATCTCAATGCTTCACTGCATCCCAACAGGTTTATGATGTGAATATGCAGTATACAATGCAATATCAAAAAGCAATACATAAGATTGTCTTATGTCCAATATAATTCTATTATATGCATTAATAAAGCATTAGCCATAGAAAGCTGGGTCATTAAATGGAATTATATTTTCATTGTTTTCTTTGGTTTAGGACTTGAAATAATAGAAAATGATTTAGGAAAATCATTTTTATATATTTATTAACGCCTAAATATTATTTTTTGAGAGCTAAGGCTTTAATTCCCTGCTATGTTAATACGGCCTATATGCCCCAGAATTAGGAGGGTGTTTTCTCAGAAGAGCCCAAAAATTGGGTTTTCTTTCCAAATACTTCCTATATATCACTATTTTTCCAGGAGACAGAGGGGAGGGAAATAGTTTGTTATGTGCCTTAACTTTCTTTCAGCTTGTTCACCATGATATACAGTAAGCAAAAGTAAAGAACTGACACAATACACAAAACATGAATTTTAAGCTAAGACTTTTCATTTCACTTAAAGGTACAAGATCCTCCAGTGACCCCACTCAACTGATCTTAGATCAAAGCAATGCTGCTCACTAATATGCAGTTGTTGCAGCCTCCAGCTGCTCAGGTCAATATGAAGGACTAACCTTCCACCCTAACTTTTCCTGGAGGCTCTGAATTAGTTGTATGTTAAGCTGGTCCTAGATGGATCATTTTGTTTGTTCAGTCACTGCCCTGCATGAACAAAAACACATTCCTCCAGCCACACAAGCACAGTGGATAGAGAAATCCTCCCTGCTGAGACATTGGGGTTGATTTACTAAAACTGGAGAATGCAAAATCTGGTGTAGCATGGTAGCCAATCAGCTTCAAACTTCAGCTTCTTCAATTAAGCTTTAATAAAAAACCTGGATGCTGACTGACTTTTGTCGAGCAGGAGCAATCACACATGGATCGAAAATTAAATTTTGATCTATTTATGGTCAACTTTAGTAAAAGTGAGAAAGCAAGTAGAAGGAGAATTAACTCATTTGTGAATAAAATTGTTGAAATACAGTATTTTGCACAACTACATCAGTATTCAGTAGATATATATTCTTCAACCAGTAGATGGCAGTGTTTAAAGGTTGGAGCTGAGTCTATTGTATACTCTATGACTTTTCTCTAAATAAAATGTTTCTGTTTCCTGTTAGCAGAGAAGCAGCAGATAAACACATGTGGACTGTGCACTGTCTGTTCTGTAGGGCTATATGCTATATACAGAATCTCTTACAGGTTATGGGCCCTGACGACCAGCCATAGCCAATTACAGCAAACGAGTACAAGATACAGCAACAGAAAGAAGACTTCAACAGAAAAAAAGAAAATGGCTAGTAATACAGCTGTAACAAAGCTTTCATTTGCAAATCTGACAAACCAGAACTACCAGTCTTGGAAATTCAAGATGAAAATACTGCTAATAAGAGAAGGTACATGGAAATATAAAAATGAAATCAGGACACCATTCAGATGAGTAGATAAAGAAAGTTCAGGACACTCAGAGCACAATCTTTCTTAGCATAGAAGATGATTAATAAATCATATATACAGTATATGTAACTGTAAAACTGTTAAAGAAATGTTTGTAAGGATTACAAAATGTGCAGGAAAGTGCTAATCTTAGCAATAAACTGTATTTGATCAGAAAACTATACCAAACCAAGCTGATGAAAGGTCAGGGTATGCAGGATTACATAAGGCACACCCTGGAAATTATTGAATGTCTGAGAGGTATAGGAGAAGAAATAAAATGTTTGCTTAGTGGTTTACCAGAAAGTTATGTAACATTTGTGACCGTACTTGATGCATGCCCAGATGATGAACTGACATATGAATGGAATATGCTGAGGGCAAACTTATGGGTAAATATAAGCAGATTGCAGAATCTGGTAAGCTAGAATGCAAAACAAACTAAGCTACAAAAGGCCAAAAGTGTGAAGGAAGAAACTGATTTTCATCATATAATGAATATGTCTTTCATTCCAAAAGTTGCACCTCATCTTTGCAGGCAAGCTGTGTTGACTCAGGATCTACAAGTTACATGACAAATGACAGAACTTTCTTTATGCACCTTGACCAAAGTACAACAGAAAAAATCATCACAGCTAATAGGAAAATAATGGAATCAGAAGGAATAGTACTAGTCCTATTTTGCAGAGTGTCACCAGAAAGATACCTGCAAAAAATGTCCAGTAAGTCCCTGCTCTTGAAACTAATCTTATGTCAGTGAAAAAGGCTCACAAAACAAAGCAATGGAGTGACCTTCCAAGGTGACAGTTGTGTCATCACAAGGGGATATGTTACTTGAAAAGGCTAAAATTACAGATGAAACTTCAGTGTGTTCAAAATTTTGTGAACTAACACAAACGCTTCAAACTGAAGGACATTCCACATCAGTGTCATGTGAAGAAAAGAAACAGAGTGACACAGAAATAGAAATTATTGCAGAAATTCCAAATATTGTACAAGAAGAAACCAGGCCACAAGAGGCTTCAATCAGGAAATCCACCAGAAGCAATAGAGGCATCCCAGCCAAACATCTGTCCTATTTTGCCCGCATAGCAATAAAACCAGTGCCAGATTCATGAGATCAAAAGACTTCCAGCTCATGAGAAACAAATGTGGATCAAAGCTGCTGATGGAAAGATGACGTCTCTTAGTGAACTGCAGACATGGACACTTTCAGAGCTACCTCATGGTACGTGTAATTAGCTGCAAATGGATTTTTAAGGGCAAATGTGATTCTGAAGGCAAGGTCTGTAGGTACAAAGCATGGTTAGTGGAAAAAAGGTACTCACAAACATTTGGTGAGGATTGCATTGCTACTTTTGCTCCAGTTGTAAAACAAAGGACTTTAATAGCACTGTAAACAGAGGCGGTTTCTCAGAAAATGGTTGTGAAACACCATGATATCATGACAGCCTTTCTTAATGGTGACATCGAAGAGTTATTATACTGTATATGACACAGCCAGAAGGGTGCATGAAAAATCCAGAAGAATATATTGTGTGCAGTTCGCAGAAATAACTTTATGGACTCAAGCAATCAACTTGAGCATGGAAATACTGGAAGAAGGATTCATACGAAACAGAGCTGACCCATGTCTATAATCAAAATGTGCAGATTATGAATATATGTATGTTTTACTCTATGTAGATGACTTGATTGTTGCTCACAACAAGGATGAGGAAGTTGACTGCAGAGCTTAACCGTAATATTGAGACTAAAGATCCTGGAGATGTGACATATTACTTAGGAATTAACATACAATGTAAAGAAGATGGCAGCTTCCTGTTAAATCAGAAATTTTAAATTGAGACAGTGCTTCAGTAATTAGGTATGACTGAAGCCAAAGAAAAAAGTACTCCCATGGACACAGCATGCCAAAAAACAGAAGGAGATGAGGATCTTCCTCCTACTAATGAATGTACGGACAAGCAGTGGGGGCATTGCTATATATTGCAACACTACACGTCCAGATATCCAAGCTGCCCTGTCACTTCTCTGTAGATGAGTGAACCATGTCAAAGAGACATCAATCGAGAGAGTTATGAGATATCTAAAAAAAAAAAAAAGACTTGAGTCTGAGGCTGTCTGAAGTTGGTGTTTTGAACCTCCTAGGATATGTGGACTCTGATTTGGCAGGTGACCTAAGCACTGGCAAATCCACGAGTGTGTTACTTATTCAAATTAGAAAACAATCCTATATCTTGGTCCAGCAAGAAGCAGACCTCAGTAGCTTTGTCTTCTACAGAGACAAAATACATTGCTGCTGCTTATGCCAGTCAAGACGCTGTGTAGTTACGTCAATTGCTTGAAGATCTTGGAGAGCCAATATCCCAGCTTACAATGTTATATGATGACAATCAAGGATGTATCAAACTTTCCACCAGTGAGAAGATTAATGCAAGAACAAAGCATATTGACGTCGGACATCATTACATTAATGATCTGGTTGAACAAAATGTAATTGTGTTTACGTACTGTGAAACTAATAACACAATTGCAGATGCTTTAAAAAAAATGCCTACAAGAAGCAGATTTATAGAATTGAGACTCGAAATGGGAATAGTTGTTGAGCGAGGGTGTTGGAACACAGTGTTCATGTATTTTGTAGGACAACTACATCAGTATTCATAGAGATTTATTTTTCAACCAGTAGATGGCAGTGTTTATAAGTTTGTAGCTATGTTTATGATATACTCTATGACTTTTCTCTTCAAAAAAGTTCTGGTTTCCTGTTAGCAGAGAAGCAGCAGATAAATACATGTGGATTGTGTGTTCTGTAGAGCTATACAAAGAATCCCTAACAAAAATACACTCATTTGAATTTGGCACAGCATCTTGATGACCAGTTACAATGGGGAGGTACCTAATAATTTTGCCGCCCAATACAGGTAGGGCGGTACAGCGGGGGTCATACAGATAAGACAAGTTGGTTGTACCTATTTTGGTCTATTCTTGAGTTCTCTATTACTATTTCATGATGAATATTCAGTAGAGTCAATAGGTATAAGCTTACGTTATTTTTCAGGACTGTTTGTTCCCCAATGCATACTCCAGGCACAAAGCATACAGTGCACATTGCTCTTTTCAATTACCATGATTGTGAATTCCACCAGTTCTGTACTAAGTATTGTTTCTAATTTCGCAAAAGTGCCAAATGCCATTTTTGTGCCTTACTTCCTTCTTTCCTGTAATTGAAAACATTAAATAAAGATTACACAAAAAAATATGGCACAGCAAGCAAGTACAAATGTAATAGTCCCACAAAATATGCTTTCAAATGAATTAAACAGTATACCTTTAAAATGACCTAGTCATGAAAATAAAATTTAAAAACCTGTAAAAGAGGAGACTCTTCTTTCCTGCTGCTCACACCAGTAAGTGCCATTGAAGACATATTGGGGTTGATTTACTAAAACTGGTGCACTCAGAATCTGGTGCAGCTGTCCATGGTAGCCAATCAGCATCTAACTTCAACTTCTTCAATTAAGCTTTGCCAATAAAACCTGGAAGCCAATCTGTTTTTTATACAGAGCTGCAATAGATTTTACAGTCTTCAGATTCAGTAGATAACCCCCAACGTGTACTGAAATCTTCTGAGAAACAGATACTTTTGGGGTATCAATCTCCTGTGCCCCTGTTGCACTCACAGGTTTCTCCCACTAACCTTCACATGACAAGGAAGTCAGTAGGAGGAACCAGTATGCCCAATGGGAGACCAAGGAGATGAAGACTCCCACAAATGTCAGTTTTCTCAGGAGAATTCAGCAGGAAATTTTGCATCAATGCAGCAGTGATTGATGGCAGGAGCAGCAGCAAAAGTGAGTATTTACAGCCAACACGTTTTTTGCTATTAATTTTCAGGATAGGATCACTTTACTGCTGCCTAGGGATATAGTAAATGTAATTATTTACCTTTATTACTTTTTCATTGTGTGATACTGACAACTGACCCAGATTTGTACATACTAGCCATTCAAGGTCATGACAGTTTACAAACTGCTCGATTTACATGATATGCTGCTTGGCTTTAAATGGAACGATTTAAGAGTAAAATCTTATTTAGAATTAGGACTAGCCCCAGGGTTCTACTCTCACGTTCAGCAAAGGCTGAACTGATTTTAAACAAGAAACTCATCTTATATGGGATTTCATTGATCTTCATTACCTTGTTGTAGATCTTTTTGTTCTGTAGTAAACTAGTATTTGATGTGTATGCCATCTTTCTGTCATACCAGTATACTGGCTTTGTCAGCAGGTGTGTTATATAGCCATGGAAGACAGACAATCAAGACTGTTTGGTATGAGCCAATCAAACAAATAACATTGGTTTATTATTAGAATTAGGATCTACTAATAATTAAATATTAAATATTAGAACATTAGATAAAAAAATCAAATTTAGTTCTGGATCCTGCAGTACTGTGAGTGCAGAATAGATCCCCATCACTGTTTCATCTTATATCTACTGAACACAAAATTATAGGACAATGTCCCTGTGAGAACGGTCAGTATACCTTAGCACTGAACTTCTCAAATTGCTACCTTTTGGTCTGTTAAACATGCTAACTATAGTGTAGCCAGGTGTTTGGCTGAGATTGGAGAGGGATAAAAACAAAACAAGTTCAATAGACTGAGTCAAGCAGCACTATACTGTGGGAATTATAGTTCAGAGGGAAGAGACACTACTGTAATCAAGAGGTATTGAACTGCATTTCCCAGAGGGAGATTGCCAGGAGGAGAGGAAAGCAGCATTTTCTCAGGCTTTACAGGACACAGCTTGCTATTATCATGAGAGAGATAAGAGAGTGCACATTGTTGTCCAGTATGCACCATCACACCATAGGTGATCTGAGTGGGATCCAGAGTGCTGAGTACACCTGGGTGCAAAGCAGAGAGTTGACTAATAGCTGTGTGACAGGATGATGATCTGCAATATCACTGGGACTGGTGAGCTGCTGCTGTGGGGATTTACTATCTGCTGCTAGGGAGACTGAGCCCTTTAGAAACTTACCATACAGCCATATAACAGCCTCATAGCTGCCTTTAGGCCTAAATTGGACATTCTCATGTGCACCAATGGTACAACTGGGCCCCAACACTAGCCAGCTGAAGAATGCACTCTAGACTAGCTATATTATTCACATTGCAGTTAATGCTTATATAGCTGTTGTGTGTTGGCTTTGCTGATTTAGGCATTAATTCCAGTCTAGTGGTACAGAAATCTATTCTAAGTTACCTGGCATAGTGATTACACCATCTAGCAGACTGTGTCTGAACCTGCCTTCTGTGTGTTCATTTATGAACGAACCACCATTCATTCTAACCTGTACCAATATGTTCAGTTAATTTACCACTAAACAGTCTTGTGTCAATTTCCTGGTGTTAATTCACGTCTGAGTTAAAGGTGCAGGGGTGTGGAAATTAAAAAAAAAACTACTTGTCCAAGGGACCAAACAGGGTCTCAATCTACTTGTCCCTTATGAAAATCTACTTGTCCTGGAATTTTTTTTTTTTTTAACCAAAACCGTATTTAAATAAGGTATTATTGAAAGCAAGAAGGGTTGATGTTTTTTATTAGGCAGAGGTGCTTTTAGGAATGTCTGGGGCTATTAAAAATGAAAGGGGCTTTTTGGTGATTTTTCATGTTTTAAAAATTGCGCTGTTTACCTTCTTTTCACTAGCAGGGAGGGGGGAGACCTTGCAGTGTGACGAGCACCGATTGAGTGCTCTGCAGGAAATGGGAGTGTCAGGCTCTCTTTACACTCAGCAGAAGTGTGTCTGTTGAGCAAGTAAATGAGAAATTAAAAAAAAAAAAAAAAAAAACTTTCAGGTTGTCCTCGCACACTTGGGTGCTCAGTGCAAGCGAATGCTGACCAGCCAAATCAAGCTCCGGTGTCTGCTCCATTAATCACCATAATTTTTATGTCTCACAGTAATTGGACATCGCTTTTTCAAACACAGTTTTTTGGGAAAAATACACGTTAGTGAATTGTATTGCATACAAACACAATATACTACCCAATTTTTTTATGTAAAAGATGATGTTACGCCAAGTAAAAAGATACCAAACATGTTACACTTTTTAAAATTGCGCATGCCCGTGGAATGGCACCAAACTAGGGTACCTATAATTCTTAGTAGGCAACGCTTTAAACAGCTTTTTACAGGTTACCAGTTTAAACTAAAGAAGGAGGTCTAGCACTAGAATTATTGTTTTTTTTCCTCTCATGTTTGTGACAATACCTCACAAGTGTGGTGTGATCACTGTTTACATTTGCGTTACGGAATTACATATGCGTTCACATTTGTGCGTAAGCATGGGGGGAAAAGGGGTGCTTTAATTTTTTTTTTAATTTTAATTATTTTACCTAAAACTTTTTTTTTTTACACTGTCTCTTTATTTCTTTTTTTTTTTTTGTATTAAACTATACTATGGGCCATGACAGATCCTCTTTATGGAGAGATGAGGGGTCTATTAGACCCCAGATCTCTCCTCTGGGCTTCAATGCAGCCGATCAGACACAGACTGATCTTATTGGCTGCTAACATCCATGTAAACAAATATCCTTCCGGTTTCCAGGGTAACAGAGAGGGAGAAACAACATCGGTTCCTCTGTCTCTGTGTAGTGCCACCGTTGTCGCTGGACGCAGCACTCTCGGGCTCTGTGATTGAATGGGAGAGCCCAAGAAAGGCACCGGGGGGGGGATTGGGGGCTTCCACCACTGGAATCACTTCTGCTTAGAAGGGAATAACTGTTGCAACAAAAAAAAAATAACAGCTAAATATAAAAAAAAAATCAGAGGTTATATAGGGGTTTCAGTTAGGTGTCATCGTCCTCTGCAGCATAACAGGGTGGTCAGAGTCCCCCATATACGTTTGGAGGGTCAGTGATCAGTGTCCCCCAGTAGAAGTGATATTAGGAGTCACGACAGGTGGGGGGGCATCTCAGGCGCTCCGTAGGGGTCACTAACCGCTGGTGGATGTGAGGGCTGGTCCAGGAGTCGGTCTCACTGGTGGATGTGAGGCCATGTTGTCCCGGTGGAGGTTTGTTTGGCGGACGGTGCTGTCTCTCCCCTCCTCATCCTGGCTCTCTTCCTTTGTCTCTAGCTCAGTAGGCAGACATGGACTCAGAGCTAGCTCTGATCTCCTCCATCCAGCCCGCACTATGGAACTCTCCCTGGGCCAGCATAGCATGGATATCATACAAGGACCCGCAACAGGATTTAGGGGGGGAGGGGCTTTCAGCCGCTTGCAGAAGTGACTTGATCACTTCTGCTTAAAATGGGAATCGCCTGGACAAAAAAAAAAAATGTAATCCCCGCTGCTTGCCCACAGCAGGACTAACAGTAAAAGAAAACCACCTGCCCGGTGCCCAGAACTGCATGTCCCAGGTGTCGGGCGATATAATTTGCACATCCCCGAGGTGTATACGCTTGTGTACTTATAAGTGATTAAAGAAACTTTAATTCAACCAGCTGTGTCAGAGGGGCTGAGGGTGTTCTTGGAGTCAAGGCGCAGAACAGAGAACCCAAATTACCAAGCAGCTCTTACGGGGGTAGCGCTACAATAGCATATAGTTTTATCTGTTCAATAAGTGCAAATAATG